>NW_021195491.1:0-1208 GCF_002162155.2 Triticum dicoccoides
GATAAGGGGTTGTCAATCCCTACACGGTCACTTACATGAGTGAGATCTGATAGATATGATAAGATAATATTTTTGGTATTTTTATGATAAAGATGCAAAGTAAAATAAAAGCAATGAAAATAACTAATTATTGGAAGATTAATATGATGAAGATAGACCCGGGGGCCATAGGTTTTACTAGTGGCTTCTCTCAAGAGCATAAGTATTTTACAGTGGGTGAACAAATTACTGTTGAGCAATTGACAGAATTGAGCATAGTTATGAGAATATCTAGGTATGATCATGTATATAGGCATCACGTCCGATACAAGTAGACCGACTCCTGCCTGCATCTACTACTATTACTCCACACATCGACCGCTATCCAGCATGCATCTAGAGTATTAAGTTCATAAGAACAGAGTAACACTTTAAGCAAGATGACATGATGTAGAGGGATAAACTCATGCAATATGATGAAAACCCCATCCTGTTATCCTCAATGGCAACAATACAATACATGCCTTGCTGCCCCTACTGTCACTGGGAAAGGACACCGCAAGATTGAACCCAAAGCGAAGCACTTCTCCCATTGCAAGAAAGATCATCTAGTAGGCCAAACCAAACTGATAATTCAAAGAGACTTGCAAAGATAACCAATCATACATAAAAGAATTCAAGAAGATTCAAATATTGTTCATAGATAAACTTGATCATAAACCCACAATTCATGGGTCTCAACAAACACACCGCAAAAGAAGATTACATCGAATAGATCTCCACAAGAGAGGGGGAGAACTTTGTATTGAGATCCAAAAAGAGAGAAGAAGCCATCTAGCTAATAACTATGGACCCGAAGGTCTGAGGTAAATGATGCGTCTCCAACGTATCTATAATTTTTGATTGCTCCATGCTATATTATTTACTATTTTGAATGTTTATGGGCTTTATTATACACTTTTATATCATTTTTTGGGTCTAACCTATTAACCCAGAGCGCCAGTTTCTGTTTTTACCCTGTTTTAGGGTTTCGAAGAAAAGGAAAACCAAACAGAGTCCAATTGACCTGAAACTTCACGGAACTCATTTTTGAAAGGAAAGAAGCCTAGAAGACTTGGAGTGCACGTCGGGGGATCTGCGAGGAGGTCACAAGGCAGGGGCCGCGCCCACCCCCTGGGCGCGCCCTCCACCCTCGTGAGCCCCTCGTGCCCCCCTGACGTACTTCTTCC
>NW_021195492.1:0-1826 GCF_002162155.2 Triticum dicoccoides
ACCTCTGCCAGTAGGCAGAGGAGGGAGACAGCGCACGCGCGCGCCGTGGCGCCACGCCACCTCCCTGCCTGCCTGCGTCCCTCGCCACCGCGGCACCTCGGGCCTTCTCTTCGGCGCCGCCTCGATCCCGCTGGCCCCCTCGCTCACTCTCCCCCTCCTCTGCTCTCTCCCTGCACGCGCCCGAGCGGAGCTCGTCGTCGCCGACGCCGTTCGCCGTAGCCACCGTGCTCCTCACTGCCACCCGAAGTGCCCAGGAGATCCGCCTCGACCACCTCTTCCTCCTCGCCGAGAAGCGCACCGCGGGAGCCCCTGCAACGTCGCCACCGCCGTCGTCTTCCACCTCCAGCGCCCGAGCTCGCCTCCGGTCGATTCAGCGCTGCTAGGACCTCCCCGAGCTCGCTGACCTCCTCTACGGCACCGCTGTGAGCTCCTACGCCTCCCCTCCCTCTTCCCCCCTTAGATTGTGCCCTGTAGCCCCGATCCTACCGGAGCCGCGAGCTCGGCTCCGCCGGCGATGTCGCCGCCGTCACTGCAGACAGCAAGGCTCGAAACCGAGCACGGCACCGTGCTCCTAGCATCCTCAGGAGCTCGGCGAGCCCCTTAACCATCCCTCCCGTCCTCTGTGGCCTCGCCCCGCTCGAACCCGAAGCTCCGGCCGCCGCCTCGCTCGCCGCCGGCACCGATTCCGGCCGCCCCGAGCGCAACTGACTCCACCAAGAGCTTCGGCTCGTCCCCAGCTCCTCCTAGATGCCCTCCGCGGCCCATTTGGTCGCCGGAGTGGCCAAAACCACTCTCGCCGCCGCGTCGGGCTCGCCGGCGGCTAAACGTCGGCAGCCGACTTTGACTTTGACCACGGGTGGGCCCCGGTTGACTCTCCTGAGTCAATGACAGGTGGGGCCCAGCCCTGTTAACTATTAGGATTAGTTTAATTAATTTTAGTTAAGCTAATCACACTGACATGTGGGTCCCAGTGTCAGGTTTGACCTGGACCCGGTCTGTTGACCTGCTGAGGTCAGCATGACGCAATGATGACGCAGATAATCATTTTCTAAAATAATTCAGAAAATCCAGAAAATTGTATAAACTTCTAAAATTCATAGAAAATTAACCGTAACTCCAAATTAAATAAATTATATATGAAAAATTCTCAGAAAAATTCAAGGAATCCATCTGTACCATTTTCATGCATGTTAGAACAACTTATAGCTGCTGTTTAGCACAAATCAATTAAATGGCATTTGAATAATCACATATGGAGTTTGAATTTGAATCTTGTATTCAAACCAACTTCATTTAATCTGTTGCTAGCTGCATTAGCCCAAAACACATTCATTTTGCCATGTCATGATCATGCATCATATTGTGCATTGCATTGATTGTGTTCCCTTTTGTGTTGCCGGTATTTGTCCCCTCTCGATAGACGTGATACCGATGATGTGATCATTGACACTGATGAAGACTCAATGCTATCTTCAGAAGTGCCAGGCAAGCAAAACCCCCTTGTTCATTCCGATAAAATCCCACTCTCTCGCTCCTGCTCTCTTTTACTGCATTAGGACAACAACGACATATTTGATACTTGCTGCGGTAGCTGAACCCTTTATCCTTTGCATGACCTGTCATTGCCACAGTAAATAGATGAAACCCACTAGCATGAGTAGGAGTTGTTTGAGCCCTGTTGTGCCTACTCATTCATGCTTGTTTGTCATGCCTGCTACTGCTTAGAGTTGAGTCAGGTCTGATTCATCGGGGATGAATCAGAGGCGTGTGAACATGTCCTACTGTGTGTGAGCTAAGTGTGTGAACACGATTTGGTAAAGGTAGCG
>NW_021195493.1:0-1106 GCF_002162155.2 Triticum dicoccoides
GATCAATATCATAAGCTTCCACTTCAATTGGTGTAGGTGCCACAGGAACAACTCCCTGTGCCCTGTCACACACTAGTTGAAGAGACGGTTCAATAACCTCATCAAGTCTCCACCATCCTCCCACTCAATTCTTTCGAGAGAAACTTTTCCTCGAGAAAGGACCCGATTCTAGAAACAATCCATATTGCTTTCGGATCTGAATTAGGAGGTATACCCAACTGTTTTGGGTTTCCTATGAAGATGCATTTTATCCGCTTTGGGTTCGAGCTTATCAACCTGAAACTTTTTCATATAAGCGTCGCAGCCCCAAACTTTTAAGAAACGACAACTTAGGTTTCTCTAAACCATAATTCATACGGTGTCATCTCATCGGAATTATGTGGTGCCCTATTTAAAGTGAATGTGGTTGTCTCTAATGCCTAACCCATGAACGATAGTGGTAATACGATAAGAGACATCATGGTATGCATCATATCCAATAGGGTGCAGTTATGATGTTCGGACACACCATCACACTATGGTGTTCCAGGCGGTATTAATTGCGAAACAATTTCCACAATGTCTTAATTGTGTGCCAAAACTCATAACTCAGATACTCATCTCTATGATCTTATCATAGACATTCTATCCTCTTGTCACGATGATCTTCAACTTTACTCTGAAATTACTTGAACCATTCAATAATTCAGACTTGTGTTTCATCAAGTAAATATATTCAACATCTACTCGAATCATCTGTGAAGTAAGAACATAATGATATTCACTGCATGCCTCAGCACTCATTGGACTACACACATCAAAATGTGTTACTTCCAACAAGTTGCTATCTTGTTCCATCTTACTGAAACCGAGGCTTTTCAGTCATCTTGCCCATGTGGTATGATTTGCATATCTCAAGTGATTCAAAATCAAGTGAGTTCAAACGGTCCATTTGCATGGAGTTTCTTCATGCATATATACCAATAGACATGGTTCACATGTCTCAAACTTTTCAAAAATGAGTGAGTCCAAAGATCCATCAACATGGAGCTTCTTCATGCATTTTATACCGATATGACTTACGTGGCAGTGCCACAAATAGGTGGTACTATCATTACTATCTTTTG
>NW_021195494.1:0-1534 GCF_002162155.2 Triticum dicoccoides
CTGGCGAAACTCCTGGTTTGTTCACGTGTAATCCAGTCATCAGACCGCTCCGGGTGTTTGGAGCGTAGCAAATTCTTGTGTTCATCCATATACGGAGCCACCAAGGCGGAATTCTGTAGAACTGTGTAGTGTGCTTCAGTGAGAGAATGTCCATCCATACATATTATTTGTTCCCCTCCTAGCGTGCCTTTTCCATCCAGTCTGCCCTTATGCCGCGATTCAGGAACACCAATCGGCTTAAGGTCAGGAATAAAATCAATACAAAACTCAATGACCTCCTCATTTTGATGGCCCTTGGAGATGCTTCCTTCTGGCCTAGCACGGTTATGAACATATTTCTTTAAGACTCCCATGAACCTCTCAAAGGGGAACATATTGTGTAGAAATACAGGACCCAAAACGTTAATCTCTTCGCACAGGTGAACTAGGACGTGTGTCATGATGTTGAAGAAGGATGGTGGGAACACCAACTCGAAACTGACAAGACATTGCACCAAATCATTCTGTAACCTTGGTATGATTTCTGGATCGATTACCTTATGAGAGATTGCATTGAGAAATGCACATAGCTTCACAATGGCTAATCGAACGTTTTCTGGTAGAAGCCCCCTCAATGCAACCGGAAGCAGTTGCGTCATAATCACGTGGCAGTCATGAGACTTTAGGTTTTGGAATTTTTTCTCTGCCATGTTTATTATTCCCTTTATATTCGACGAGAAGCCAGACGGTACCTTAATACTGAGCAGGCATTCAAAGAAGATTTCCTTCTCTTCTTTGGTAAGAGCGTAGCTTGCATGACCCTGATGTATGCCGTCTTCTCCGTGCATACGTTGCTGGTCCTCCCGTGCCTCAGGTGTATCTCTTGTCTTCCCATACATGCCCAAGAAGCCAAGAAGGGTCACGCAAAGATTCTTCATCACGTGCATCACGTCGATTGCGGAGCGGACCTCTAGGTCTTTCCAATATGGAGGTCCCAAAATATAGATTTCTTCTTCCACATGGGTGCGCGTCCGTCAGCGTCCTTTGAAACAGGTTGTCCGCCAGGACCCTTTCCAAATATCACCTTCAAATCCTTCACCATATCATGTACATCAGCACCAGTACGGTGGCGAGGCTTCGTCCGGTGATCCGCCTCACCTTTGAAATGCTTGCCTTTCTTTCTTACGGGATGCCTGCTCGGAAGAAATCGACGATGTCCCAGGTACACATTCTTCTTACAACTATTCAAATATATATTGTCGGTATCATCCAAACAGTGCGTGCATCCGTGGTATCCCTTGTTTGTCTGTCCTGAAAGGTTACTGAGAGCAGGCCAATCATTGATGGTCACGAACAGCAATGCCTTTAGGTCAAATTCTTCCTGTTTGTGCTCATCCCATGCACGTACACCTGTTTCATTCCACAGTTGTAAGAGTTCTTCAACTAATGGCCTTAGGTACACATCAATATCGTTGCCGGGTTGTTTAGGGCCTTGGATGAGCACTGGCATCATAATGAACTTCCACTTCATGCACAACCAAGGAGGAAGTTTATA
>NW_021195495.1:0-2723 GCF_002162155.2 Triticum dicoccoides
AAAGTGATAACATGAGAGACTCTCTACTATGAAGATCATGGTGCTACTTTGAAGCACAAGTGTGGTAAAAGGATAGTAACATTGTCCCTTCTCTCTTTTTCTCTCATTTTTTTATTTGGGCCTTTTCTCTTTTTTTATTTTATGGCCTCCTTTTATTTAGGCTTCTTTGGTCTCTTTTTTCTCGTCCGGAGTCTCATGCCGACTTATGGGGGAATCATAGTCTCCATCATTCTTTCCTCACTGGGACAATGCTCTAATAATGATGATCATCACACTTTTATTTTTCTTACAACTCAACACTTAGAACAAAATATGACTCTATATGAATGCCTCCGGCGGTGTACCGGGATATGCAATATTACAATGATGGAATATGTCATGATGAACTAGATGGTGGAAAGTTGCATGGCAATATATCTCGGAATGGCTATGGAAATGCCATAATAGGTAGGTATGGTGGCTGTTTTGAGGAAGGTATATGGTAGGTGTATGATACCGGCGAAAGGTACGCGATATTAGAGAGGCTAGCAAAGGTGGAAGGGTGAGAGTGCGTATAATCCATGGACTCAACATTAGTCATAAAGAACTCATATACTTATTGCAAAAATCTAGAAGTTATCAAAGCAAAGTATTACGCGCATGCTCCTAGGGGGATAGATTGGTAGGAAAAGACCATCGCTCTTCCCCGACCGCCACTCATAAGGAAGACAATCAATAAATAAATCATGCTCCGACTTTGTTACATAACGGTTCACCATACGTGCATGCTACGGGAACCACAAACTTTAACACAAGTATTCTTTAAATTCACAACTACTCAACTAGCATGACTTTAATATTATCACCTTCATATCTCAAAACAATTATCATGCTTCAATCTTTTCTTAGTATTCAACACACTCAAAATAAAGTTTCACAAATCTTGAATACCAAGCATATTATTATTAAGCAAATTACCATGCTATTAAGAGACTCTCAAAATAATTTAAGTGAAGCATGAGAGATCAATAGTTTCTTTAAAACAAATCCACCATCGTGCTCTAAAAGATCTAAGTGAAGCACATAGAGCAAATTATCTAGCTCAAAGGATATAAGTGAAGCACATAGAGCAAAATTCCTTAGCTCAAAAAGATATAACTGAAGCACATAGAGCAAAATTATCTAGCTCAAAAGATATAAGTGAAGCACATAGAGTATTCTATCAAATTTTAATTCATGTATGGCTCTCTCAAAAGGTGTGTACAGCAAGCATGATTGTGGCATACTAATACACAAAGACACAAATAATACAAGACGCTCCAAGCAAAACACATATCATGTTGGTGAATAAAAATATAGCTCCAAGTAAATTACCGGTGGAAGTGGACGAAAGAGGGGATGCCTTCTGGGGCATCCCCAAGCTTTGACTTTTTGGTGTCCTTGGATTATCTTGGGGGTGCCATGGGCATCCCCAAGCTTAGGCTCTTGCCACTCCTTGCTCCATGATCCATCAAAAGAATTCACCCAAAACTTGAAAACTTCACAACACAAAACTCAAAATAGAAAACTCGTGAGCTCCGTTAGCGAAAGAAAACAAAAGACCACTTCAAGGTACTGTAATTAACTCATTATTTATTTATATTGGTGTTAAAGCTACTGTATTACAACTTCTACATGGATTATAAACTATTTTACTAGCCATAGATTCATCAAAATAAGCAAACGACACACGAAAAACAGAATCTGTCAAAAACAGAACAGTCTGTAGTAATCTGTAGCTAGCGAAAGATCTGGAACCCCAAAAATTCTAAAATAAATTTCTGGACATGAGAAATTTATCTATTAATCATCTGAAAAAAGAATTAACTAAATATCACTCTTCAAATAAAAATGACAGCAGTTCTCGTGAGCGCTAAAGTTTCTGTTTTTTACAGCAAGTTCAACAAGACTTTCCCCAAGTCTTCCCAACGGTTCTACTTGGCACAAACACTAATTAAACACAAAAAACACAATCAAAACAGAGGATAAATAATTTATTTATTACTAAACAGGAGCAAAAAGCAAGGAATAAAAATAAAATTGGGTTTCCTCCCAACAAGCGCTATCGTTTAACGCCCCTAGCTAGGCATAAAAGCGAGGATAGGTCTAGGTATTGCCATATTTGGTAGGCAATCCATAAGTGGCTTGTCGGGGGACTGATCCACGAACACCTATGGGACCGGAGGGCCGAGTCCCTTTTGGTTCGGCGGGGGCGGAGGCCGTGCAAAGAGCGGATCGAGGCGAGGCACGCGAGCAGTTTACCCAGGTTCGGGCCGCACGGATGCGTAAAACCCTACTCCTGCTTTGTGGTTTGTATTGAGTTCTTGCTCGGGAGCGCGGAGTGCTACAGTACACACCAGCGGCTAACCAGACCGAGCGTGAGTGTTCTCCGAGCTAGCTAACTAGCTGACCCGCTAACCAGCCCACCCCCTCTACGTTGCGCATGGGCCTCCTTTTATATGCTCAAGGGGTCACCGACAGGTGGCAACGTAGACAAGGGTAAAAATGTAAAGGTGCTGCGGTAGGTACAGCTACCTGCTATAGTGTATCATACCTAACCCTGACGGCAGGGGACAAGGGCATTAAATGCCCGTCTGTGTCGCCTAAACAGTGCAAAAGGGACCGCGAGGGACACTACCGCTTGCCATGATGGCAATCTTGTCAGCGCCGCTTGCCACCGCGCACCCCTGGCTGCACAGCCTCCC
>NW_021195496.1:0-1097 GCF_002162155.2 Triticum dicoccoides
GGGTCCTTCTTGTACCGGGCCCTGACAAAGTTCCTGGTCTGCTTGTCACCGTATTTATCGAAGAGGGGCGGTAGGCCTTGCTCGGCACGGTCCGCCTCCTCCTTGTCCCATATAGGCTCCGCCACTCTATAACCGCCGGGACCGAGTGTGTGTTCCCCTATGTTCAGCTCCCGCATTTGTTTCCCCCACTCACTTGATTGGGAGCTTGCGGTGCTCGAGCAATTGATCTTGAAGTCGTTGTAGTCATCTTCGGTGATCGAAGGATTTTTCTCCTTGATCTTCTCATAACTCTCACCTTTCTCGATCATTCTCTTCACATTGCTTTTCCAAGTAGACAGGGCCTTGCTCATCTTCGTGAGGGCAGCATTGTTCACTTTATTCCCTTTGAGGCTTGTGTTTTCGAATTCAGCGGGGAACTTGTATCGTTCGTGCAGCTTCGTGAAGAGGAGGTGGCGCAAATTCCCCCGGTTAGGATGCCTCAGGTTCTCGGTGTTGATCGAGACGGTGCTCCGGACAATGCACCCGAGCTGAAGCAAGTACCCCTTGACTATTCGTTCGGGCGCCGTTGGATTCCCGTTGGAGTCCACTTCAGTAACTTCCTCCTTGAGGGTGCGGAGCACGATCGGGCGCCGGTCCTTCCGTTGCCTCTTCGGCTGGCTGCTATCTGTGTGTGCGCCGCCATCATCAGTGGTGGCATCCTCGGCGACACCATCAGTGGTGGCATCAGTGTGGTCATCCTCGGCGGCACCATCCGTGGTCTCAGGATCGGTGGGGAAGGCGGCGGCCTCATACAAGTGAGGTTGTTCCTCCATCTCCTGGGACAGCTCCCAGAATGCCTTGCCGCCCGAACCCCCGGCCTCATCGTTGTGGGCCATGTTTCTCTCTAAATAGAAACAAAGTTTGGTCAAAAAGTTGGTTATTGTCAAGGAACAAGATCATGGTCTCATCATTTAGGGTTTGTCGACACCGAGGCATCCTAAAATCTAAGCTTTTATCATTGAGGGTTTTTCGACGCCAAGGCACCCTAAAAGCCTAACTTTTCATCATTTCGGTTTTTATCGACACCGAGGCACCCTAAAAGCCATGCATTAGTCACA
>NW_021195497.1:0-1846 GCF_002162155.2 Triticum dicoccoides
ACCATGTCTATTGGTGTATATGCATGAAGAAACTCCATGCAAATGGATCGTTTGGACTCACTTGATTTTGAATCACTTGAGATATGCAAATCATACCACATGGGCAAGATGACTGAAAAGCCTCGTTTTCAGTAAGATGGAACAAGATAGCAACTTGTAGGAAGTAACACATTTTGATGTGTGCAGTCCAATGAGTGCTGAGGCATGCAGTGAATATCGTTATGTTCTTACTTCACAGATGATTCGAGTAGATGTTGAGAATATTTACTTGATGAAACACAAGTCTGAATTATTGAATGGTTCAAGTAATTTCAGAGTGAAGTAGAAGATCATTGTGACAAGAGGATAAAATGTCTATGATATGATCATAGAGATGAATATCTGAGTTACGAGTTTTGGCACACAATTAAGACATTGTGGAAATTGTTTCATAATTAAATACCGCCTGGAACACCATAGTGTGATGGTGTGTCCGAACATCATAGTTGCACCCTATTGGATATGGTGCGTACCATGATGTCTCTTATCGAATTACCACTATCGTTCATGGGTTAGGCATTAGAGACAACCACATTCACTTTAAATAGGGCACCACGTAATTCCGTTGAGACGACACCGTTTGAATTATGGTTTAGAGAAACCTAAGTTGTCGTTTCTTAAAGGTTTGGGGCTGCGACGCTTATGTGAAAAAGTTTCAGCTTGATAAGCTCGAACCCAAAGCGGATAAAATGCATCTTCATAGGAAACCCAAAACAGTTGGGTATACCTCCTAATTCAGATCCGAAAGCAATATGGATTGTTTCTTGAATCGGGTCCTTTCTCGAGGAAAGGTTTCTCTCGAAAGAATTGAGTGGGAGGATGGTGGAGACTTGATGAGGTTATTGAACCGTCTCTTCAACTAGTGTGTGGCAGGGCACAGGAAGTTGTTCCTGTGGCACCTACACCAATTGAAGTGGAAGCTTATGATATTGATCATGAAACTTCGGATCAAGTCACTACCAAACCTCGTGGGATGACAAGGATGCGTACTACTTCAGAATGGTACGTAATCCTGTCTTGGAAGTCATGTTGCTGGACAACAATGAACCTACGAGCTATGGAGAAGCGATGGTGGGCCCGGATTCCGATAAATGGCTCGAGGCCATAAAATCCGAGAACGGATCCATGGACTTTGGTGGACTTGCCCGATGATCGGCAAGCCATTAAGATAAATGGATCTTTAAGAAGAAGACGGTCGTGGATGGTAATGTCACCGTCCATGAAGCTCGACTTGTGGCGAAAAGTTTTTCACAAGTTCAAGGAGTTGACTACGATGAGATTTTTCTCATCCGTAGCGATGCTTAAATTCCGTCGGATTCATGTTAGCATTAGCTGTATTTATGAAATCTGGCAGATGGATATCAAAACGAGTTTCCTTACCAGTTTTCGTGAGGAAAGGTTGTATGTAATACAATCAGAAAGTTTTTTTGTCGATCCTAAGGATGCTAAAAGGTATGCTAGCTCCAGCGATCCTTCTAAGGACTGGAGTGAGCATCTCGGAGTTGGAATGTATGCTTTGATGATGATCAAAGATTTTGGGTTTGTACAAAGTTTATGAGAAACTTGTATTTCCAAAGAAGTGAGTGGGAGCACTATAGAATTTCTGATGAGTATATGTTGTTGACATATTGATGATCAGAGATGATGTAGAATTTCTAGAAAGCATATAGGGTTATTTGAAAGGTGTTTTTCAATAGAAAACCTGGATTAAGCTACTTGAACATTGAGCATCAAGATCTATAAGGATAGATCAAAACGCTTAATGGTACTTTCAAATGAGCACATACCTTGACATGATCTTGAAGGT
>NW_021195498.1:0-902 GCF_002162155.2 Triticum dicoccoides
CCCCCCCTCGCTCCTCTGCTCTCTCTCTCTCTCACGGCCGCCCAAATCAGCCGGTGCCCGCCGCTGCAAGGCACCGCGCCCACCGCCGTCCCCTTGCCCCGTGGCTGTGACCCCTAGCTCCGCCTCGCTGTCGTGAAGCTCCACGCCGAAGAACACGCCTGCGGATGCCTAGCAGCGCCGTCGCCGACGCCATCTTCGTCCTCCGCACCGACGGCCGCCGTCGACCGATTCGTCATCACCAGGCCGTCCCCGAGCTCTCTGAGATCACCAACGACCCCGCCGTGAGCTCCTCTACCGACCCCCCCTTCTTCTCTGTCCATTAGCTCGTCGTATCCGTCGTTTCCGTCGAGACCGAGACCTCACCGGCGCCGGACTTGTCGCCGTCGTCGTTTTGGTTCACCTCCGTCCAAACCGAGCACGCAGACGTACTCAGAGCGCTCCCAGGAGCCCGTAATGCCCACCAGCCCCTCCTCCCATGCACCATAGCGCCATCTCCACTGTTGCCCGAGCTCCGGCCGCCGCCTCGCTCGCCGTCGGCACCGATTCCGGCCGCCCCGAGCGCAACTGACTCCACCAGTAGCTTCGGCTCGTCCCCAGCTCCTCCTAGATGCCCTCCGCGGCCCATTTGGTCGCCGGAGTGGCCAAAACCACTCTCGCCGCCGCGCTAATGGTCGCCGCCGGCCAGAACTCCGGCGGGCTGACGTGGCTTAGTTAATTAGTCACTAACCCCCCACCTACTGACGCTGACAAGTGGGCCCCAGGGCTTAGTCAAAGCTAACCAGCCCGGGTCAACGCGGGATTAGTCCCTGTGTCACTGACGTGTGGACCCCACACGTCAGGTTTGACCCGGGGCAGCCCTGTTGACTTGCTGATGCAAGCATGACGCAGTGCTGATGTCATAA
>NW_021195499.1:0-1145 GCF_002162155.2 Triticum dicoccoides
GAAGCGGAGTACATGGCAGCCTCGGAGGCAGCACATGAAGCGATTTGGGTGAAGGAGTTCATCACCGACCTAGGAGTCATACCCAATGCGTCGGGGCCGATCAAACTCTTCTGTGACAACACTGGAGCTATTGCCCTCGCAAAGGAGCCCAGGTTTCACAAGAAGACCAGGCACATCAAGCGTCGTTTCAACTCCATCCGTGAAAATGTTCAAGATGGAGACATAGAGATTTGCAAAGTGCACACGGATCTGAATGTCGCAGATCCGCTGACTAAACCTCTCTCGCGTGCAAAACATGATCAACACCAGAACTCTATGGGTGTTCGATTCATCACAATGTAACTAGATTAGTGACTCTAGTGCAAGTGGGAGACTGTTGGAAATATGCCCTAGAGGCAATAATAAAAGTATTATTATATTTCATTGTTCATGATAATTGTCTTGTATTCATGCTATAACTGTATTATCCGGAAATTGTAATACACGTGTGAATACTTAGACCACACTATGTCCCTGGTAAGCCTCTAGTTGACCAGCTCGTTGTGATCAACAGATAGTCATGGTTTCCTGACTATGGACATTGGATGTAGTTGATAACGGGATCACATCATTAGGAGAATGATGTGATGGACAAGACCCAATCCTAAGCATAGCATAAAGGATCGTGTAGTTCGTTTTGCTAGAGCTTTGCAAGTGTCAAGTATCTCTTCCTTCGACCATGAGATCGTGTAACTCCCGGATACCGTAAGAATGCCTTGGGTGTACCAAACGTCACAACGTAACTGGGTGACTATAAAGGTACATTACAGGTATCTCCGAAAGTAGCTGTTGGGTTGACACGGATCGAGACTGGGATTTGTCACTCCGTATGACGGAGAGGTATCTCTGGGCCCACTCGGTAATGCATCATCATATTGAGCTCAATGTGACCAAGGTGTTGGACACGGGATCATGCATTACGGTACGAGTAAAGTGACTTGCCGGTAACGAGACTGAACAAGGTATTGGGATACCGACGATCGAGTCTCGGGCAAGTAACGTACCGATTGACAAAGGGAATTGCATACAGGGTTTGATCGAATCCTCGACATAGTGGTTCATCCGATGACAACATCGAGGAGCATGTGGGAGCCATCATGGGTATC
>NW_021195500.1:0-1221 GCF_002162155.2 Triticum dicoccoides
TCTCCCCCATGATTCATGTTGAACATCAACCTAGTGTTGAAAACCTTGCAAGCAATGCCTTGGTGTTCCGTTCATGAAGCTTATGCTTGGATGAAAGAAGTGACTTTCTCCAAGTTCACGTGCACTAGGTGTAAGTTGCCACCATGAATTTGAGAAAGGTTTGTTTTGTTTCCCTTGGAATCATCCCAAATCAGTCATGCATACGTACGAAGTATCCCAAACCTTTTTTTTAATTTTTTTGCATCTAGATCTTGAAAGCCCCGTAACTTTTTTGTGTTAGATTTTTGGGGATTTTGAAAATGTTTAACGGGGTTCCCCCAGTTAAATTCGGATGTAACTTTTCGAGTAGATGATTTTTCATATATAAAACTTTTTAATCCGAGTTCGTATGCAAAAGTTATGCCCATTTTACAAATTTCCAGAGATATTTTGCAAATAAAGTCGAAATTTATATTTGTAAATTTTCCCAACAACTAGACCACATATGACATGGCAAACTTATTTTCTTTTATTTTTTTTGACATTTTTATCATTTTTTTATTTTTTAAATACTGAAAAGGCGGTCCACAAGGGGGGGGGGTTTCTTGTAAGCCACCCTTTCTCCATGAATCTGTGTCGGATTCCTTGAGCTAGTTGGTTAAGCTAAACAACAACTTGGAGAGTTGGAAGATAAAAGCTTGTCTGACTTAGTTCATGTTAAGGGATATCTTTTGTGCGTGTGTGTGTGTTGAAGAAAGATGATATCTCCATTGATTGGTCTTCGTGATCAGTTGTTGGATCTATTGCCTTGTCAAGACTTTGACTTGAGTATGGGCTATCGTCAAGTCAAATCAGAACCAACGATTTTCGTAATGTTGTCTTACTCGTGGTTGATCCCTCGAGCATACACCATTACATCTTTTGGTCTGACCATTGCTATCACCGTGTTCACATGATGGTGGAAGTCCAGTAATATGGAAAATTCTGATGAGTTGTTGTTGAGCCCATCAGCAGAATTTTTGTCTCCCCCATGATTCGTGTTGAACATCAACCTAGTGTTGAAAACCTTGCAAGCAATGCCTTGGTGTTCCGTTCATGAAGCTTATGCTTGGATGAAAGGAGTGACTTTCTCCAAGTTCACGTGCATTAGGTGTAAGTTGCCACCATGAATTTGAGAAAGGTGTGGTTTGTTTCCCTTGGAATCATCCCAAATCGGTCATGCATACGTACGAAGTATCCCAA
>NW_021195501.1:0-851 GCF_002162155.2 Triticum dicoccoides
TATCTATATGAGTTGTTGAGTTATGCTGTGATGCCATGTTGTACAGCACATACCTGCATGTTATGCGTACGTGTAATGTGTATTGCTATGTGTGGGATCTGACTATCTAGTTGTTTATTCTTAGTAGCCTCTCTTACCGGGAAATGTCTCCTAGTGCTTCCACTGAGCCCTGGTAGCTTGCTACTGCTCCGGAACACTTAGGCAGGCCGGCATGTGTCCTTCTTCGATCCTGTGTCTGTCCCTTCGGGGAAATGTCACGCGATGAATACCGGAGTCCTGCTAGCCCGCTACAGCCCGGTTCACCGGAGTCCTGTTAGCCCAGTGCTACAGCCTGGATTCACTCGCTGATGACCGACACGTTCGATGCTGGGTCATGGATGCCTGTCCCTGTAAGTTAGTGCCACTTTGGGTTTACGACTAGCCATGTCAGCCCGGGCTCTTTATCATATGGATGCTAGCGACACCATCATATACGTGCGCCAAAATGCGCAAACGGTCCCGGGCAAAGGTAAGGCGACACCCGTGGGGATACCGTGCGTGAGGCCGCAAAGCGATATGAGGTGTTACATGCTAGATCAATGTGGCATCGAGTCGGGGTCCTGACACCACCGCCGCTCCGGCCATCCCTGTAGGCCCCCCGTGCCGAGCTTTTTCTCCGGCAATCCCCACGCCACCGCCCCCACCACCGTTGGCGACCACCGCCCCCACCCTGAACCCTAAGATAGATAGTAGGGTACCTCTCCAGCGAGCCCCCTCCCCGCCGCGGCTGGTTCTTCCTTAACTCCGGCGAGCCCCCCACCCCCTGAAAATCGACTGACCCAAAAGCCGATTCAGTCAACTGAAGTGTAGCT
>NW_021195502.1:0-10778 GCF_002162155.2 Triticum dicoccoides
CATAGTTTTGGTGAATTCTGACCGTTTCGTGGACTATTACTCACTGTTTTGGGGTCTCGGAGTGATTTCCGCGATTTGTGAACTCCGAGGTGCGTTTACGTGTCGGTCATCAACACTCACAATTTTTGCCAATTCTGGTCCGTTTCGTTGACTATTACTCGCCGTTTTGGGGTCCGAGAGCGATTTCCATGATTGACAATCCCCCGGGTGCGTTTACGCGTTTGTCGTCAACACTCACAGTTTTGCCAATTCTGACACGTTTTGTGGACTATTACTTACCCTTTCGGGGGCCCAAAGCGATTTGCATAGTTGTTGAACCCCAAGGTGCTCTTACGTGGCGGTCATCAACACTCGCAGTTTTGGCCGATTCTAGACCGTTTCATGACTTTTACTCACCGTTTTGGGGTCCCAAAGCGATTTCCATGGTTGTTGAACCCCAATGTGTGCTTACGTGTTGGTCATCGAAACTCGCGGTTTGGGCCGATTCAGGCCCGTTTCTTGGACTATTACTCAATTTTCGGGTCCCTTAGTGATTTCGGCGTTTGACGAACCACGGGTTGCGTTTATGTGTCGGTCATAACCACTCACAATTTTGGCCAATTCTTGTCCGTTTTGTGGACTATTACTCACCGTTTTGGGGTCCCAGAGCGATTTTCACATTTGACAATCCCAGGATGCGTTTGCATGTCCGTCGTCAACACTCATTGTTTCGGCATATCCTAACCCATTTCGTGTACTATTACTAACCGTTTTGGGGTACCGAAGCGATTTGCATAGTTGTTGAACCCCAAGGTGCGCTTACGTGTCGGTCATCAATACTCACGGTTTTTGTCGAGTCTGACCCGTTTCGTGGACTATTGCTCACCATTTTGGGGTCCCAAAGCGATTTCCATGGTTGTCGAACCCCAAGGTGTGCTTATGTGTCGGTCATCAACACTCACAATTTTGGCTAATTCTGGTCCGTTTCGTGGACTATTACTCACGATTCTGGCCCGTTTTAGGGTCCCGGAGCGATTTTCACGATTGACGATCCCTATGGTGTGTTTGCATGTCCGGTGTCAATACTCACAGTTTTGGTGAATTCTGACCGTTTCGTGGACTATTACTCACTGTTTTGGGGTCTCGGAGTGATTTCCACGATTTGTGAACTCCGAGGTGCGTTCACGTGTCGGTCATCAACACTCACAATTTTTGCCAATTCTGGTCCGTTTCGTTGACTATTACTCGCCGTTTTGGGGTCCGAGAGCGATTTCCATGATTGACAATCCCCCGGGTGCGTTTACGCGTCTGTCGTCAACACTCATAGTTTTGCCAATTCTGACACGTTTTGTGGACTATTACTTACCCTTTCGGGGGCCCAAAGCGATTTGCATAGTTGTTGAACCCCAAGGTGCTCTTACGTGTCGGTCATCAACACTCGCAGTTTTGGCCGATTCTAGCCCGTTTCATGACTTTTACTCACCGTTTTGGGGTCCCAAAGCGATTTCCATGGTTGTTGAACCCCAATGTGTGCTTACGTGTTGGTCGTCGAAACTCGCGGGCCGATTCAGGCCCGTTTCTTGGACTATTACTCAGTTTTCGGGTCCCTTAGTGATTTCGGCGATTGACGAACCACGGGTTGCGTTTATGTGTCGGTCATAACCACTCACAATTTTGGCCAATTCTTGTCCGTTTTGTGGACTATTACTCACCGTTTTGGGGTCCCAGAGCGATTTTCACAATTGATAATCCCAGGGTGCGTTTGCATGTCCGTCGTCAACACTCATAGTTTCGGCCAATCCTAACCCGTTTCGTGTACTATTACTAATCGTTTTGGGGTACCGAAGCGATTTGCATAGTTGTTAAACCCCAAGGTGCGCTTACGTGTCGGTTATCAACACTCGCGGTTTTTGTCGATTCTAACCTATTTCGTGCACTATTACTCACGGTCTTGGGGTCCCAAAGCGAATTACATGGTTGTTGAAAATCAAGGTGAGCTTACATGTCGGTCATCAACAATCACAGTTTTTTTCGATTCTGACCCGTTTTGTGGACTATTTTTCAACCACGGGGTGCATTTACGTGTCGGTCATCAATACTCACGGTTTTTGTCGAGTCTGACCCGTTTCGTGGACTATTGCTCACCATTTTGGGGTCCCAAAGCGATTTCCATGGTTGTCGAACCCCAAGGTGTGCTTATGTGTCGGTCATCAACACTCACAATTTTGGCTAATTCTGGTCCGTTTCGTGGACTATTACTCACGATTCTGGCCCGTTTTAGGGTCCCGGAGCGATTTTCACGATTGACGATCCCTATGGTGTGTTTGCATGTCCGGTGTCAATACTCATAGTTTTGGTGAATTCTGACCGTTTCGTGGACTATTACTCACTGTTTTGGGGTCTCGGAGTGATTTCCGCGATTTGTGAATTCCGAGGTGCGTTTACTTGTCGGTCATCAACACTCACAATTTTTGCCAATTCTGGTCCGTTTCGTTGACTATTACTCGCCGTTTTGGGGTCCGAGAGCGATTTCAATGATTGACAATCCCCCGGGTGCGTTTACGCGTCTGTCGTCAACACTCATAGTTTTGCCAATTCTGACACGTTTTGTGGACTATTACTTACCCTTTCGGGGGCCCAAAGCGATTTGCATAGTTGTTGAACCCCAAGGTGCTCTTACGTGTCGGTCATCAACACTCGCAGTTTTGGCCGATTCTAGCCCGTTTCATGACTTTTACTCACCGTTTTGGGGTCCCAAAGCGATTTCCATGGTTGTTGAACCCCAATGTGTGCTTACGTGTTGGTCGTCGAAACTCGCGGGCCGATTCAGGCCCGTTTCTTGGACTATTACTCAGTTTTCGGGTCCCTTAGTGATTTCGGCGATTGACGAACCACGGGTTGCGTTTATGTGTCGGTCATAACCACTCACAATTTTGGCCAATTCTTGTCCGTTTTGTGGACTATTACTCACCGTTTTGGGGTCCCGGAGCGATTTTCACAATTGATAATCCCAGGGTGCGTTTGCATGTCCGTCGTCAACACTCATAGTTTCGGCCAATCCTAACCCGTTTCGTGTACTATTACTAATCGTTTTGGGGTACCGAAGCGATTTGCATAGTTGTTAAACCCCAAGGTGCGCTTACGTGTCGGTTATCAACACTCGCGGTTTTTGTCGATTCTAACCTATTTCGTGCACTATTACTCACGGTCTTGGGGTCCCAAAGCGAATTACATGGTTGTTGAAAATCAAGGTGAGCTTACATGTCGGTCATCAACAATCACTGTTTTTTTCGATTCTGACCCGTTTTGTGGACTATTTTTCAACCCCGGGGTGCATTTACGTGTCGGTCATCAATACTCACGGTTTTTGTCGAGTCTGACCCGTTTCGTGGACTATTGCTCACCATTTTGGGGTCCCAAAGCGATTTCCATGGTTGTCGAACCCCAAGGTGTGCTTATGTGTCGGTCATCAACACTCACAATTTTGGCTAATTCTGGTCCGTTTCGTGGACTATTACTCACGATTCTGGCCCGTTTTAGGGTCCCGGAGCAATTTTCACGATTGACGATCCCTATGGTGTGTTTGCATGTCCGGTGTCAATACTCATAGTTTTGGTGAATTCTGACCGTTTCGTGGACTATTACTCACTGTTTTGGGGTCTCGGAGTGATTTCCGCGATTTGTGAACTCCGAGGTGTGTTTACGTGTCGGTCATCAACACTCACAATTTTTGCCAATTCTGGTCCGTTTCGTTGACTATTACTCGCCGTTTTGGGGTCCGAGAGCGATTTCCATGATTGACAATCCCCCGGGTGCGTTTACGCGTCTGTCGTCAACACTCACAGTTTTGCCAATTCTGACACGTTTTGTGGACTATTACTTACCCTTTCGGGGGCCCAAGGCGATTTGCATAGTTGTTGAACCCCAAGGTGCTCTTACGTGGCGGTCATCAACACTCGCAGTTTTGGCCGATTCTAGCCTGTTTCATGACTTTTACTCACCGTTTTGGGGTCCCAAAGCGATTTCCATGGTTGTTGAACCCCAATGTGTGCTTACGTGTTGGTCGTCGAAACTCGCGGTTTGGGCCGATTCGGGC
The DNA here is from genome assembly GCF_002162155.2 of Triticum dicoccoides. Classification (NCBI taxonomy): domain Eukaryota; kingdom Viridiplantae; phylum Streptophyta; class Magnoliopsida; order Poales; family Poaceae; genus Triticum; species Triticum dicoccoides. The sequence continues at coordinate 4,076 of NW_021195502.1, forward strand.
CCGTTTCTTGGACTATTACTCAGTTTTCGGGTCCCTTAGTGATTTCGGCGTTTGACGAACCACGGGTTGCGTTTATGTGTCGGTCATAACCACTCACAATTTTGGCCAATTCTTGTCCGTTTTGTGGACTATTACTCACCGTTTTGGGGTCCCAGAGCGATTTTCACAATTGACAATCCCAGGATGCGTTTGCATGTCCGTCGTCAACACTCATTGTTTCGGCATATCCTAACCCATTTCGTGTACTATTACTAACCGTTTTGGGGTACCGAAGCGATTTGCATAGTTGTTGAACCCCAAGGTGCGCTTACGTGTCGGTCATCAATACTCACAGTTTTTGTCGAGTCTGACCCGTTTCGTGGACTATTGGTCACCATTTTGGGGTCCCAAAGCGATTTCCATCGTTGTCGAACCCCAAGGTGTGCTTATGTGTCGGTCCTCAACACTCACAATTTTGGCTAATTCTGGTCCGTTTCATGGACTATTACTCACGATTCTGGCCCGTTTTAGGGTCCCGGAGCGATTTATCCCTATGGTGTGTTTGCATGTCCGGTGTCAATACTCACAGTTTTGGTGAATTCTGACCGTTTCGTGGACTATTACTCACTGTTTTGGGGTCTCGGAGTGATTTCCACGATTTGTGAACTCCGAGGTGCGTTTACGTGTCGGTCATCAACACTCACAATTTTTGCCAATTCTGGTCCGTTTCGTTGACTATTACTCGCCGTTTTGGGGTCCGAGAGCGATTTCCATGATTGACAATCCCCCGGGTGCGTTTACGCGTCTGTCGTCAACACTCATAGTTTTGCCAATTCTGACACGTTTTGTGGACTATTACTTACCCTTTCGGGGGCCCAAAGCGATTTGCATAGTTGTTGAACCCCAAGGTGCTCTTACGTGTCGGTCATCAACACTCGCAGTTTTGGCCGATTCTAGCCCGTTTCATGACTTTTACTCACCGTTTTGGGGTCCCAAAACGATTTCCATGGTTGTTGAACCCCAATGTGTGCTTACGTGTTGGTCGTCGAAACTCGCGGGCCGATTCAGGCCCGTTTCTTGGACTATTACTCAGTTTTCGGGTCCCTTAGTGATTTCGGCGATTGACGAACCACGGGTTGCGTTTATGTGTCGGTCATAACCACTCACAATTTTGGCCAATTCTTGTCCGTTTTGTGGACTATTACTCATCGTTTTGGGGTCCCGGAGCGATTTTCACAATTGATAATCCCAGGGTGCGTTTGCATGTCCGTCGTCAACACTCATAGTTTCGGCCAATCCTAACCCGTTTCGTGTACTATTACTAATCGTTTTGGGGTACCGAAGCGATTTGCATAGTTGTTAAACCCCAAGGTGCGCTTACGTGTCGGTTATCAACACTCGCGGTTTTTGTCGATTCTAACCTGTTTCGTGCACTATTACTCACGGTCTTGGGGTCCCAAAGCGAATTACATGGTTGTTGAAAATCAAGGTGAGCTTACATGTCGGTCATCAACAATCACAGTTTTTTTCGATTCTGACCCGTTTTGTGGACTATTTTTCAACCCCGGGGTGCATTTACGTGTCGGTCATCAATACTCACGGTTTTTGTCGAGTCTGACCCGTTTCGTGGACTATTGCTCACCATTTTGGGGTCCCAAAGCAATTTCCATGGTTGTCGAACCCCAAGGTGTGCTTATGTGTCGGTCATCAACACTCACAATTTTGGCTCATTCTGGTCCGTTTCGTGGACTATTACTCACGATTCTGGCCCGTTTTAGGGTCCCGGAGCGATTTTCACGATTGACGATCCCTATGGTGTGTTTGCATGTCCAGTGTCAATACTCATAGTTTTGGTGAATTCTGACCGTTTCGTGGACTATTACTCACTGTTTTGGGGTCTCGGAGTGATTTCCGCGATTTGTGAACTCCGAGGTGCGTTTACGTGTCGGTCATCAACACTCACAATTTTTGCCAATTCTGGTCCGTTTCGTTGACTATTACTCGCCGTTTTGCGGTCCGAGAGCGATTTCCATGATTGACAATCCCCCGGGTGCGTTTACGCGTCTGTCGTCAACACTTACAGTTTTGCCAATTCTGACACTTTTTGTGGACTATTACTTACCCTTTCGGGGGCCCAAAGCGATTTGCATAGTTGTTGAACCCCAAGGTGCTCTTACGTGTCGGTCATCAACACTCGCAGTTTTGGCCGATTCTAGCCCGTTTCATGACTTTTACTCACCGTTTTGGGGTCCCAAAGCGATTTCCATGGTTGTTGAACCCCAATGTGTGCTTACGTGTTGGTCGTCGAAACTCGCGGGCCGATTCAGGCCCGTTTCTTGGACTATTACTCAGTTTTCGGGTCCCTTAGTGATTTCGGCGACTGACGAACCACGGGTTGCGTTTATGTGTCGGTCATAACCACTCACAATTTTGGCCAATTCTTGTCCGTTTTGTGGACTATTACTCACCGTTTTGGGGTCCCGGAGCGATTTTCACAATTGATAATCCCAGGGTCCGTTTGCATGTCCGTCGTCAACACTCATAGTTTCGGCCAATCCTAACCCGTTTCGTGTACTATTACTAATCGTTTTGGGGTACCGAAGCGATTTGCATAGTTGTTAAACCCCAAGGTGCGCTTACGTGTCGGTTATCAACACTCGCGGTTTTTGTCGATTCTAACCTGTTTCGTGCACTATTACTCACGGTCTTGGGGTCCCAAAGCGAATTACATGGTTGTTGAAAATCAAGGTGAGCTTACATGTCGGTCATCAACAATCACAGTTTTTTTCGATTCTGACCCGTTTTGTGGACTATTTTTCAACCACGGGGTGCATTTACGTGTCGGTCATCAATACTCACGGTTTTTGTCGAGTCTGACCCGTTTCGTGGACTATTGCTCACCATTTTGGGGTCCCAAAGCGATTTCCATGGTTGTCGAACCCCAAGGTGTGCTTATGTGTCGGTCATCAACACTCACAATTTTGGCTAATTCTGGTCCGTTTCGTGGACTATTACTCACGATTCTGGCCCGTTTTAGGGTCCCGGAGCGATTTTCACGATTGACGATCCCTATGGTGTGTTTGCATGTCCGGTGTCAATACTCATAGTTTTGGTGAATTCTGACCGTTTCGTGGACTATTACTCACTGTTTTGGGGTCTCGGAGTGATTTCCGTGATTTGTGAACTCCGAGGTGCGTTTACGTGTCGGTCATCAACACTCACAATTTTTGCCAATTCTGGTCCGTTTCGTTGACTATTACTCGCCGTTTTGGGGTCCGAGAGCGATTTCCATGATTGACAATCCCCCGGGTGCGTTTACGCGTCTGTCGTCAACACTCACAGTTTTGCCAATTCTGACACGTTTTGTGGACTATTACTTACCCTTTCGGGGGCCCAAAGCGATTTGCATAGTTGTTGAACCCCAAGGTGCTCTTACGTGTCGGTCATCAACACTCACAGTTTTGGCCGATTCTAGCCCGTTTCATGACTTTTACTCACCGTTTTGGGGTCCCAAAGCGATTTCCATGGTTGTTGAACCCCAATGTGTGCTTACGTGTTGGTCGTCGAAACTCGCGGGCCGATTCAGGCCCGTTTCTTGGACTATTACTAAGTTTTCGGGTCCCTTAGTGATTTCGGCGACTGACGAACCACGGGTTGCGTTTATGTGTCGGTCATAACCACTCACAATTTTTGCCAATTCTTGTCCGTTTTGTGGACTATTACTCACCGTTTTGGGGTCCCGGAGCGATTTTCACAATTGATAATCCCAGGGTGCGTTTGCTTGTCCGTCGTCAACACTCATAGTTTCGGCCAATCCTAACCCGTTTCGTGTACTATTACTAACCGTTTTGGGGTACCGAAGCGATTTGCATAGTTGTTAAACCCCAAGGTGCGCTTACGTGTCGGTTATCAACACTCGCGGTTTTTGTCGATTCTAACCTGTTTCGTGCACTATTACTCACGGTCTTGGGGTCCCAAAGCGAATTACATGGTTGTTGAAAATGAAGGTGAGCTTACATGTCGGTCATGAACAAACACAGTTTTTGTCGATTCTGGCCCGTTTCATGGACTAGTTTTGAACCCCGGGGTGCATTTACGTGTCGGTCATCAATACTCACGGTTTTTGTCGAGTCTGACCCGTTTCGTGGACTATTGCTCACCATTTTGGGGTCCCAAAGCGATTTCCATGGTTGTTGAACCCCAAGGTGTGCTTATGTATCGGTCATCAACACTCATAATTTTGGCTAATTCTGGTCCGTTTCGTGGACTATTACCCACGATTCTGGCCCGTTTTAGGGTCCCGGAGCGATTTTCACGATTGACGATCCCTATGGTGTGTTTGCATGTCCGGTGTCAATAATCACATTTTTGGTGAATTCTGACCGTTTCGTGGACTATTACTCACTGTTTTGGGGTCTCGGAGTGATTTCCACGATTTGTGAACTCCGAGGTGCGTTTACGTGTCGGTCATCAACATTCACAATTTTTGCCAATTCTGGTCCGTTTCGTTGACTATTACTCGCCGTTTTGGGGTCCGAGAGCGATTTCCATGATTGACAATCCCCGGGGTGCGTTTACGCGTCTGTCGTCAACACTCACAGTTTTGCCAATTCTGACATGTTTTGTGGACTATTACTTACCCTTTTGGGGGCCCAAAGAGATTTGCATAGTTGTTGAACCCCAAGGTGCTCTTACGTGTCGGTCATCAACACTCGCAGTTTTGGCCGATTCTAGCCCGTTTCATGACTTTTACTCACCGTTTTGGGGTCCCAAAGTGATTTCCATGGTTGTTTAACCCTAATGTGTGCTTACGTGTTGGTCGTCGAAACTCGCGGTTTGGCCCGATTCAGGCCCGTTTCTTGGACTATTACTCAGTTTTCGGGTCCCTTAGTGATTTCGGCGATTGACGAACCACGGGTTGTGTTTATGTGTCGGTCATAACCACTCACAATTTTGGCCAATTCTTGTCCGTTTTGTGGACTATTACTCACCGTTTTGGGGTCCCGGAGCGATTTTCACAATTGATAATCCCAGGGTGCGTTTGCATGTCCGTCGTCAAAACTCATAGTTTCGGCCAATCCTAACCCGTTTCGTGTACTATTACTAACCATTTTGGGGTACCGAAGCGATTTGCATAGTTGTTAAACCCCAAGGTGCGCTTACGTGTCGGTTATCAACACTCGCGGTTTTTGTCGATTCTAACCTATTTCGTGCACTATTACTCACGGTCTTGGGGTCCCAAAGCGAATTACATGGTTGTTGAAAATCAAGGTGAGCTTACTTTCGGTCATCAACAATCACAATTTTTTCGATTCTGACCCGTTTTGTGGACTATTTTTGAACCCCGGGGTGCATTTACGTGTCGGTCATCAATACTCACGGTTTTTGTCGAGTCTGACCCGTTTCGTGGACTATTGCTCACCATTTTGGGGTCCCAACGCGATTTCCATGGTTGTCGAACCCCAAGGTGTGCTTATGTGTCGGTCATCAACACTCACAATTTTGGCTAATTCTGGTCCGTTTCGTGGACTATTACTCACGATTCTGGCCCGTTTTAGGGTCCCGGAGCGATTTTCACGATTGACGATCCCTATGGTGTGTTTGCATGTCCGGTGTCAATACTCACAGTTTTGGTGAATTCTGACCGTTTCGTGGACTATACTCACTGTTTTGGGGTCTCGGAGTGATTTCCGCGATTTGTGAACTCCGAGGTGCGTTTACGTGTCGGTCATCAACACTCACAATTTTTGCCAATTCTGGTCCGTTTCGTTGACTATTACTCACCGTTTTGGGGTCCGAGAGCGATTTCCATGATTGACAATCCCCGGGGTGCGTTTACGCGTCTGTCGTCAACACTCACAGTTTTGCCAATTCTGACACGTTTTGTGGACTATTACTTACCCTTTTGGGGGCCCAAAGCGATTTGCATAGTTGTTGAACCCCAAGGTGCTCTTACGTGTCGGTCATCAACACTCGCAGTTTTGGCCGATTCTTGCCCATTTCATGACTTTTACTCACCGTTTTAGGGTCCCAAAGCGATTTCCATGGTTGTTTAACCCCAATGTGTGCTTACGTGTTGGTCGTCGAAACTCGCGGTTTGGGCCGATTCAGGCCCGTTTCTTGGACTATTACTCAGTTTTCGGGTCCCTTAGTGATTTCGGCGTTTGACGAACCACGGGTTGCGTTTATGTGTCGGTCATAACCACTCACAATTTTGGCCAATTCTTGTCCCTTTTGTGGACTATTACTCACCGTTTTGGGGTCCCAGAGCGATTTTCACAATTGACAATCCCAGGGTGCGTTTGCATGTCCGTCGTCAACACTCGTAGTTTCGGCCAATCCTAACCCATTTCGTGTACTATTACTAACCGTTTTGGGGTACCGAAGCGATTTGCATAGTTGTTGAACCCCAAGGTGCGCTTACGTGTCGGTCATCAATACTCACGGTTTTTGTCGAGTCTGACCCGTTTCGTGGACTATTGCTCACCATTTTGGGGTCCCAAAGCGATTTCCATGGTTATCGAACCCCAAGGTGTGCTTATGTGTCGGTCATCAACAATCACAGTTTTTTTCGATTCTGACCCGTTTTGTGGACTATTTCTGAACCCCGGGGTGCATTTACGTGTCGGTCATCAATACTCACGGTTTTTGTCGAGTTTGACCCGTTTCGTGGACTATTGCTCACCATTTTGGGGTCCCAACGCGATTTCCATGGTTGTCGAAC
>NW_021195502.1:12189-24379 GCF_002162155.2 Triticum dicoccoides
GTGATTTCCATGATTTGTGAACTCCGAGGTGCGTTTACGTGTCGGTCATCAACACTCACAATTTTTGCCAATTCTGGTCCGTTTCGTTGACTATTACTCGCCGTTTTGGGGTCCGAGAGCGATTTCCATGATTGACAATCCCCCGGGTGTGTTTACGCGTCTGTCGTCAACACTCACAGTTTTGCCAATTCTGACACGTTTTGTGGACTATTACTTACCCTTTCGGGGGCCCAAAGCGATTTGCATAGTTGTTGAACCCCAAGGTGCTCTTACGTGTCGGTCATCAACACTCGCAGTTTTGGCCGATTCTAGCCCGTTTCATGACTTTTACTCACCGTTTTGGGGTCCCAAAGCGATTTCTATGGTTGTTGAACCCCAATGTGTGCTTACGTGTTGGTCGTCGAAACTCGCGGGCCGATTCAGGCCGGTTTCTTGGACTATTACTCAGTTTTCAGGTCCCTTAGTGATTTCGGCGATTGACGAACCACGGGTTGCGTTTATGTGTCGGTCATAACCACTCACAATTTTGGCCAATTCTTGTCCGTTTTGTGGACTATTACTCACCCTTTTGGGGTCCCGGAGCGATTTTCACAATTGATAATCCCAGGGTGCGTTTGCATGTCCGTCGTCAACACTCATAGTTTCGGCCAATCCTAACCCGTTTCATGTACTATTAATAACCGTTTGGGGGTACCGAAGCGATTTGCATAGTTGTTAAACCCCAAGGTGCGCTTACGTGTCGGTTATCAACACTCGCGGTTTTTGTCGATTCTAACCTGTTTCGTGCACTATTACTCACGGTCTTGGGGTCCCAAAGCGAATTACATGGTTGTTGAAAATCAAGGTGAGCTTACATGTCGGTCATCAACAATCACAGTTTTTTCGATTCTGACCCGTTTTGTGGACTATTGTTGAACCCCAAGGTGCGCTTACGTGTCGGTCATCAATACTCACGGTTTTTGTCGAGTCTGACCCGTTTCGTGGACTATTGCTCACCATTTTGGGGTCCCAAAGCGATTTCCATGGTTGTCGAACCCCAAGGTGTGCTTATGTGTCGGTCATCAACACTCACAATTTTGGCTAATTCTGGTCCGTTTCGTGGACTATTACTCACGATTCTGGCCCATTTTAGGGTCCCGGAGCGATTTTCACGATTGACGATCCCTATGGTATGTTTGCATGTCAGGTGTCAATACTCACAGTTTTGGTGAATTCTGACCGTTTCGTGGACTATTACTCACTGTTTTGGGGTCTCAGTGTGATTTCCATGATTTGTGAACTCCGAGGTGCGTTTACGTGTCGGTCATCAACACTCACAATTTTTGCCAATTCTGGTCCGTTTCGTTGACTATTACTCGCCGTTTTGGGGTCCGAGAGCGATTTCCATGATTGACAATCCCCCGGGTGTGTTTACGCGTCTGTCGTCAACACTCACAGTTTTGCCAATTCTGACACGTTTTGTGGACTATTACTTACCCTTTCGGGGGCCCAAAGCGATTTGCATAGTTGTTGAACCCCAAGGTGCTCTTACGTGTCGGTCATCAACACTCGCAGTTTTGGCCGATTCTAGCCCGTTTCATGACTTTTACTCACCGTTTTGGGGTCCCAAAGCGATTTCCATGGTTGTTTAACCCCAATGTGTGCTTACGTGTTGGTCGTCGAAACTCGCGGTTTGGGCCGATTCAGGCCCGTTTCTTGGACTATTACTCAGTTTTCGGGTCCATTAGTGATTTCGGCGTTTGACGAACCACGGGTTGCGTTTATGTGTCGGTCATAACCACTCACAATTTTGGCCAATTCTTGTCCGTTTATGGACTATTACTCACCGTTTTGGGGTCCCAGAGCGATTTTCACAATTGACAATCCCAGGGTGCGTTTGCATGTCCGTCGTCAACACTCATTGTTTCGGCATATCCTAACCCATTTCATGTACTATTACTAACCGTTTTGGGGTACCGAAGCGATTTGCATAGTTGTTGAACCCCAAGGTGCGCTTCCGTGTCGGTCATCAATACTCACGGTTTTTGTCGAGTCTGACCCGTTTCGTGGACTATTGCTCACCATTTTGGGGTCCCAAAGCGATTTCCATGGTTGTCGAACCCCAAGGTGTGCTTATGTGTCGGTCATCAACACTCACAATTTTGGCTAATTCTGGTCCGTTTCGTGGACTATTACTCACGATTCTGGCCCGTTTTAGGGTCCCGGAGCGATTTTCACGATTGACGATCCCTATGGTGTGTTTGCATGTCCGGTGTCAATACTCACAGTTTTGGTGAATTCTGACCGTTTCGTGGACTATTACTCACTGTTTTGGGGTCTCAGTGTGATTTCCATGATTTGTGAACTCCGAGGTGCGTTTACGTGTCGGTCATCAACACTCACAATTTTTGCCAATTCTGGTCCGTTTCGTTGACTATTACTCGCCGTTTTGGGGTCCGAGAGTGATTTCCATGATTGACAATCCCCCGGGTGTGTTTACGCGTCTGTCGTCAACACTCACAGTTTTGCCAATTCTGACACGTTTTGTGGACTATTACTTACCCTTTCGGGGGCCCAAAGCGATTTGCATAGTTGTTGAACCCCAAGGTGCTCTTACGTGTCGGTCATCAACACTCGCAGTTTTGGCCGATTCTAGCCCGTTTCATGACTTTTACTCACCGTTTTGGGGTCCCAAAGCGATTTCTATGGTTGTTGAACCCCAATGTGTGCTTACATGTTGGTCGTCGAAACTCGCGGGCCGATTCAGGCCCGTTTCTTGGACTATTACTCAGTTTTCAGGTCCCTTAGTGATTTCGGCGATTGACGAACCACGGGTTGCGTTTATGTGTCGGTCATAACCACTCACAATTTTGGCCAATTCTTGTCCGTTTTGTGGACTATTACTCACCGTTTTGGGGTCCCGGAGCGATTTTCACAATTGATAATCCCAGGGTGCGTTTGCATGTCCGTCGTCAACACTCATAGTTTCGGCCAATCCTAACCCGTTTCATGTACTATTAATAACCGTTTGGGGGTACCGAAGCGATTTGCATAGTTGTTAAACCCCAAGGTGCGCTTACGTGTCGGTTATCAACACTCGCGGTTTTTGTCGATTCTAACCTGTTTCGTGCACTATTACTCACGGTCTTGGGGTCCCAAAGCGAATTACATGGTTGTTGAAAATCAAGGTGAGCTTACATGTCGGTCATCAACAATCACAGTTTTTTCGATTCTGACCCGTTTTGTGGACTATTTTTGAACCCCGGGGTGCGCTTACGTGTCGGTCATCAATACTCACGGTTTTTGTCGAGTCTGACCCGTTTCGTGGACTATTGCTCACCATTTTGGGGTCCCAAAGCGATTTCCATGGTTGTCGAACCCCAAGGTGTGCTTATGTGTCGGTCATCAACACTCACAATTTTGGCTAATTCTGGTCCGTTTCGTGGACTATTACTCACGATTCTGGCCCGTTTTAGGGTCCCGGAGCGATTTTCACGATTGACGATCCCTATGGTGTGTTTGCATGTCCGGTGTCAATACTCACAGTTTTGGTGAATTCTGACCGTTTCGTGGACTATTACTCACTGTTTTGGGGTCTCCGTGATTTCCATGATTTGTGAACTCCGAGGTGCGTTTACGTGTCGGTCATCAACACTCACAATTTTTGCCAATTCTGGTCCGTTTCGTTGACTATTACTCGCCGTTTTGGGGTCCGAGAGCGATTTCCATGATTGACAATCCCCCGGGTGTGTTTACGCGTCTGTCGTCAACACTCACAGTTTTGCCAATTCTGACACGTTTTGTGGACTATTACTTACCCTTTCGGGGGCCCAAAGCGATTTGCATAGTTGTTGAACCCCAAGGTGCTCTTACGTGTCGGTCATCAACACTCGCAGTTTTGGTCGATTCTAGCCCGTTTCATGACTTTTACTCACCGTTTTGGGGTCCCAAAGCGATTTCCATGGTTGTTTAACCCCAATGTGTGCTTACGTGTTGGTCGTCGAAACTCGCGGTTTGGGCCGATTCAGGCCCGTTTCTTGGACTATTACTCAGTTTTCGGGTCCATTAGTGATTTCGGCGTTTGACGAACCACGGGTTGCGTTTATGTGTCGGTCATAACCACTCACAATTTTGGCCAATTCTTGTCCGTTTATGGACTATTACTCACCGTTTTGGGGTCCCAGAGCGATTTTCACAATTGACAATCCCAGGGTGCGTTTGCATGTCCGTCGTCAACACTCATTGTTTCGGCATATCCTAACCCATTTCGTGTACTATTACTAACCGTTTTGGGGTACCAAAGCGATTTGCATAGTTGTTGAACCCCAAGGTGCGCTTACGTGTCGGTCATCAATACTCACGGTTTTTGTCGAGTCTGACCCGTTTCGTGGACTATTGCTCACCATTTTGGGGTCCCAAAGCGATTTCCATGGTTGTCGAACCCCAAGGTGTGCTTATGTGTCGGTCATCAACACTCACAATTTTGGCTAATTCTGGTCCGTTTCGTGGACTATTACTCACGATTCTGGCCCGTTTTAGGGTCCCGGAGCGATTTTCACGATTGACGATCCCTATGGTGTGTTTGCATGTCCGGTGTCAATACTCACAGTTTTGGTGAATTCTGACCGTTTCGTGGACTATTACTCACTGTTTTGGGGTCTCAGTGTGATTTCCATGATTTGTGAACTCCGAGGTGCGTTTACGTGTCGGTCATCAACACTCACAATTTTTGCCAATTCTGGTCCGTTTCGTTGACTATTACTCGCCGTTTTGGGGTCCGAGAGCGATTTCCATGATTGACAATCCCCCGGGTGTGTTTACGCGTCTGTCGTCAACACTCACAGTTTTGCCAATTCTGACACGTTTTGTGGACTATTACTTACCCTTTCGGGGGCCCAAAGCGATTTGCATAGTTGTTGAACCCCCAAGGTGCTCTTACGTGTCGGTCATCAACACTCGCAGTTTTGGCCGATTCTAGCCCGTTTCATGACTTTTACTCACCGTTTTGGGGTCCCAAAGCGATTTCTATGGTTGTTGAACCCCAATGTGTGCTTACGTGTTGGTCGTCGAAACTCGCGGGCCGATTCAGGCCCGTTTCTTGGACTATTACTCAGTTTTCAGGTCCCTTAGTGATTTCGGCGATTGACGAACCACGGGTTGCGTTTATGTGTCGGTCATAACCACTCACAATTTTGGCCAATTCTTGTCCGTTTTGTGGACTATTACTCACCGTTTTGGGGTCCCGGAGCGATTTTCACAATTGATAATCCCAGGGTGCGTTTGCATGTCCGTCGTCAACACTCATAGTTTCGGCCAATCCCAACCCGTTTCATGTACTATTAATAACCGTTTGGGGGTACCGAAGCGATTTGCATAGTTGTTAAACCCCAAGGTGCGCTTACGTGTCGGTTATCAACACTCGCGGTTTTTGTCGATTCTAACCTGTTTCGTGCACTATTACTCACGGTCTTGGGGTCCCAAAGCGAATTACATGGTTGTTGAAAATCAAGGTGAGCTTACATGTCGGTCATCAACAATCACAGTTTTTTCGATTCTGACCCGTTTTGTGGACTATTTTTGAACCCCGGGGTGCGCTTACGTGTCGGTCATCAATACTCACGGTTTTTGTCGAGTCTGACCCATTTCGTGGACTATTGCTCACCATTTTGGGGTCCCAAAGCGATTTCCATGGTTGTCGAACCCCAAGGTGTGCTTATGTGTCGGTCATCAACACTCACAATTTTGGCTAATTCTGGTCCGTTTCGTGGACTATTACTCACGATTCTGGCCCGTTTTAGGGTCCCGGAGCGATTTTCACGATTGACGATCCCTATGGTGTGTTTGCATGTCCGGTGTCAATACTCACAGTTTTGGTGAATTCTGACCGTTTCGTGGACTATTACTCACTGTTTTGGGGTCTCCGTGATTTCCATGATTTGTGAACTCCGAGGTGCGTTTACTTGTCGGTCATCAACACTCACAATTTTTGCCAATTCTGGTCCGTTTCGTTGACTATTACTCGCCGTTTTGGGGTCCGAGAGCGATTTCCATGATTGACAATCCCCCGGGTGTGTTTACGCGTCTGTCGTCAACACTCACAGTTTTGCCAATTCTGACACGTTTTGTGGACTATTACTTACCCTTTCGGGGGCCCAAAGCGATTTGCATAGTTGTTGAACCCCAAGGTGCTCTTACGTGTCGGTCATCAACACTCGCAGTTTTGGCCGATTCTAGCCCGTTTCATGACTTTTACTCACCGTTTTGGGGTCCCAAAGCGATTTCCATGGTTGTTGAACCCCAATGTGTGCTTACGTGTTGGTCGTCGAAACTCGCAGTTTGGGCCGATTCAGGCCCGTTTCTTGGACTATTACTCAGTTTTCGGGTCCATTAGTGATTTCGGCGTTTGACGAACCACGGGTTGCGTTTATGTGTCGGTCATAACCACTCACAATTTTGGCCAATTCTTGTCCGTTTATGGACTATTACTCACCGTTTTGGGGTCCCAGAGCGATTTTCACAATTGACAATCCCAGGGTGCGTTTGCATGTCCGTCGTCAACACTCATTGTTTCGGCATATCCTAACCCATTTCGTGTACTATTACTAACCGTTTTGGGGTACCGAAGCGATTTGCATAGTTGTTGAACCCCAAGGTGCGCTTACGTGTCGGTCATCAATACTCACGGTTTTTGTCGAGTCTGACCCGTTTCGTGGACTATTGCTCACCATTTTGGGGTCCCAAAGCGATTTCCATGGTTGTCGAACCCCAAGGTGTGCTTATGTGTCGGTCATCAACACTCACAATTTTGGCTAATTCTGGTCCGTTTCGTGGACTATTACTCACGATTCTGGCCCGTTTTAGGGTCCCGGAGCGATTTTCACGATTGACGATCCCTATGGTGTGTTTGCATGTCCGGTGTCAATACTCACAGTTTTGGTGAATTCTGACCGTTTCGTGGACTATTACTCACTGTTTTGGGGTCTCAGTGTGATTTCCATGATTTGTGAACTCCGAGGTGCGTTTACGTGTCGGTCATCAACACTCACAATTTTTGCCAATTCTGGTCCGTTTCGTTGACTATTACTCGCCGTTTTGGGGTCCGAGAGCGATTTCCATGATTGACAATCCCCCGGGTGTGTTTACGCGTCTGTCGTCAACACTCACAGTTTTGCCAATTCTGACACGTTTTGTGGACTATTACTTGCCCTTTCGGGGGCCCAAAGCGATTTGCATAGTTGTTGAACCCCCAAGGTGCTCTTACATGTCGGTCATCAACACTCGCAGTTTTGGCCGATTCTAGCCCGTTTCATGACTTTTACTCACCGTTTTGGGGTCCCAAAGCGATTTCTATGGTTGTTGAACCCCAATGTGTGCTTACGTGTTGGTCGTCGAAACTCGCGGGCCGATTCAGGCCCGTTTCTTGGACTATTACTCAGTTTTCAGGTCCCTTAGTGATTTCGGCGATTGACGAACCACGGGTTGCGTTTATGTGTCGGTCATAACCACTCACAGTTTTGGCCAATTCTTGTCCGTTTTGTGGACTATTACTCACCGTTTTGGGGTCCCGGAGCGATTTTCACAATTGATAATCCCAGGGTGCGTTTGCATGTCCGTCGTCAACACTCATAGTTTCGGCCAATCCTAACCCGTTTCATGTACTATTAATAACCGTTTGGGGGTACCGAAGCGATTTGCATAGTTGTTAAACCCCAAGGTGCGCTTACGTGTCGGTTATCAACACTCGCGGTTTTTGTCGATTCTAACCTGTTTCGTGCACTATTACTCACGGTCTTGGGGTCCCAAAGCGAATTACATGGTTGTTGAAAATCAAGGTGAGCTTACATGTCGGTCATCAACAATCACAGTTTTTTCGATTCTGACCCGTTTTGTGGACTATTTTTGAACCCCGGGGTGCGCTTACGTGTCGGTCATCAATACTCACGGTTTTTGTCGAGTCTGACCCGTTTCGTGGACTATTGCTCACCATTTTGGGGTCCCAAAGCGATTTCCATGGTTGTCGAACCCCAAGGTGTGCTTATGTGTCGGTCATCAACACTCACAATTTTGGCTAATTCTGGTCCGTTTCGTGGACTATTACTCACGATTCTGGCCCGTTTTAGGGTCCCGGAGCGATTTTCACGATTGACGATCCCTATGGTGTGTTTGCATGTCCGGTGTCAATACTCACAGTTTTGGTGAATTCTGACCGTTTCGTGGACTATTACTCACTGTTTTGGGGTCTCCGTGATTTCCATGATTTGTGAACTCCGAGGTGCGTTTACGTGTCGGTCATCAACACTCACAATTTTTGCCAATTCTGGTCCGTTTCGTTGACTATTACTCGCCGTTTTGGGGTCCGAGAGCGATTTCCATGATTGACAATCCCCCGGGTGTGTTTACGCGTCTGTCGTCAACACTCACAGTTTTGCCAATTCTGACACGTTTTGTGGACTATTACTTACCCTTTCGGGGGCCCAAAGCGATTTGCATAGTTGTTGAACCCCAAGGTGCTCTTACGTGTCGGTCATCAACACTCGCAGTTTTGGTCGATTCTAGCCCGTTTCATGACTTTTACTCACCGTTTTGGGGTCCCAAAGCGATTTCCATGGTTGTTTAACCCCAATGTGTGCTTACGTGTTGGTCGTCGAAACTCGCGGTTTGGGCCGATTCAGGCCCGTTTCTTGGACTATTACTCAGTTTTCGGGTCCATTAGTGATTTCGGCGTTTGACGAACCACGGGTTGCGTTTATGTGTCGGTCATAACCACTCACAATTTTGGCCAATTCTTGTCCGTTTATGGACTATTACTCACCGTTTTGGGGTCCCAGAGCGATTTTCACAATTGACAATCCCAGGGTGCGTTTGCATGTCCGTCGTCAACACTCATTGTTTCGGCATATCCTAACCCATTTCGTGTACTATTACTAACCGTTTTGGGGTACCGAAGCGATTTGCATAGTTGTTGAACCCCAAGGTGCGCTTACGTGTCGGTCATCAATACTCACGGTTTTTGTCGAGTCTGACCCGTTTCGTGGACTATTGCTCACCATTTTGGGGTCCCAAAGCGATTTCCATGGTTGTCGAACCCCAAGGTGTGCTTATGTGTCGGTCATCAACACTCACAATTTTGGCTAATTCTGGTCCGTTTCGTGGACTATTACTCACGATTCTGGCCCGTTTTAGGGTCCCGGAGCGATTTTCACGATTGACGATCCCTATGGTGTGTTTGCATGTCCGGTGTCAATACTCACAGTTTTGGTGAATTCTGACCGTTTCGTGGACTATTACTCACTGTTTTGGGGTCTCGGAGTGATTTCCACGATTTGTGAACTCCGAGGTGCGTTTACGTGTCGGTCATCAACACTCACAATTTTTGCCAATTCTGGTCCGTTTCGTTGACTATTACTCGCCGTTTTGGGGTCCGAGAGCGATTTCCATGATTGACAATCCCCCGGGTGCGTTTACGCGTCTGTCGTCAACACTCACAGTTTTGCCAATTCTGACACGTTTTGTGGACTATTACTTACCCTTTCGGGGGCCCAAAGCGATTTGCATAGTTCTTTAACCCCAAGGTGCTCTTACGTGTCGGTCATCAACACTCGCAGTTTTGGCCGATTCTAGCCCGTTTCATGACTTTTACTCACCGTTTTGGGGTCCCAAAGCGATTTTCATGGTTGTTGAACCCCAATGTGTGCTTACGTGTTGGTCGTCGAAACTCGCGGGCCGATTCAGGCCCGTTTCTTGGACTATTACTCAGTTTTCGGGTCCCTTAGTGATTTCGGCGATTGACGAACCACGGGTTGCGTTTATGTGTCAGTCATAACCACTCACAATTTTGGCCAATTCTTGTCCATTTTGTGGACTATTACTCACCGTTTTGGGGTCCCGGAGCGATTTTCACAATTGATAATCCCAGGGTGCGTTTGCA
This sequence comes from Triticum dicoccoides, assembly GCF_002162155.2. NCBI lineage: Eukaryota > Viridiplantae > Streptophyta > Magnoliopsida > Poales > Poaceae > Triticum > Triticum dicoccoides. Next base: position 22,097 of record NW_021195502.1, read on the forward strand.
TGTCCGTCGTCAACACTCATAGTTTCGGCCAATCCTAACCCGTTTCGTGTACTATTACTAACCGTTTTGGGGTACCGAAGCGATTTGCATAGTTGTTAAACCCCAAGGTGCGCTTACGTGTCGGTTATCAACACTCGCGGTTTTTGTCGATTCTAACCTGTTTCGTGCACTATTACTCACGGTCTTGGGGTCCCAAAGTGAATTACATGGTTGTTGAAAATCAAGGTGAGCTTACATGTCGGTCATCAACAATCATAGTTTTTTTCGATTCTGACCCGTTTTATGGACTAGTTTTGAACCCCGGGGTGCATTTACGTGTCGGTCATCAATACTCGCGGTTTTTGTCGAGTCTGACCCGTTTCGTGGACTATTGCTCACCATTTTGGGGTCCCAAAGCGATTTCCATGGTTGTCGAACCCCAAGGTGTGCTTACGTGTCGGTCATCAACACTCACAATTTTGGCTAATTCTGGTCCGTTTCGTGGACTATTACTCACGATTCTGGCCCGATTTAGGGTCCCGGAGCGATTTTCACGATTGACGATCCCTATGGTGTGTTTGCATGTCCGGTGTCAATACTCACAGTTTTGGTGAATTCTGACCGTTTCGTGGACTATTACTCACTGTTTTGGGGTCTCGGAGTGATTTCCACGATTTGTGAACTCCGAGGTGCGTTTACGTGTCGGTCATCAACACTCACAATTTTTGCCAATTCTGGTCCGTTCCGTTGACTATTACTCGCCGTTTTGGGGTCCGAGAGCGATTTCCATGATTGACAATCCCCCGGGTGCGTTTACGCGTCTGTCGTCAACACTCACAGTTTTGCCAATTCTGACACGTTTTGTGGACTATTACTTACCCTTTCGGGGGCCCAAAGCGCTTTGCATAGTTGTTGAACCCCAAGGTGCTCTTACGTGTCAGTCATCAACACTCGCAGTTTTGGCCGATTCTAGCCCGTTTCATGACTTTTACTCACCGTTTTGGGGTCCCAAAGCGATTTCCATGGTTGTTGAACCCCAATGTGTGCTTACGTGTTGGTCGTCGAAACTCGCGGGCCGATTCAGGCCCGTTTCTTGGACTATTACTCAGTTTTCGGGTCCCTTAGTGATTTCGGCGATTGACGAACCACGGGTTGCGTTTATGTGTCGGTCATAACCACTCACAATTTTGGCCAATTCTTGTCCGTTTTGTGGACTATTACTCACCGTTTTGGGGTCCTGGAGCGATTTTCACAATTGATAATCCCAGGGTGCGTTTGCATGTCCGTCGTCAACACTCATAGTTTCGGCCAATCCTAACCCGTTTCATGTACTATTAATAACCGTTTTGGGGTACCGAAGAGATTTGCATAGTTGTTAAACCCCAAGGTGCGCTTACGTGTCGGTTATCAACACTCGCGGTTTAGTCGATTCTAACCTGTTTCGTGCACTATTACTCACGGTCTTGGGGTCCCAAAGTGAATTACATGGTTGTTGAAAATCAAGGTGAGCTTACATGTCGGTCATCAACAATCACAGTTTTTTCCGATTCTGACCCGTTTTGTGGACTATTTTTGAACCCCGGGGTGCATTTACGTGTCGGTCATCAATACTCACGGTTTTTGTCGAGTCTGACCCGTTTCGTCGACTATTGCTCACCATTTTGGGGTCCCAAAGCGATTTCCATGGTTGTCGAACCCCAAGGTGTGCTTATGTGTCGGTCATCAACACTCACAATTTTGGCTAATTCTGGTCCGTTTCGTGGACTATTACTCACGATTCTGGCCCGTTTTAGGGTCCCGGAGCGATTTTCACGATTGACGGTCCCTATGGTGTGTTTGCATGTCCGGTGTCAATACTCACAGTTTTGGTGAATTCTGACCGTTTCGTGGACTATTACTCACTGTTTTGGGGTCTCGGAGTGATTTCCACGATTTGTGAACTCCGAGGTGCGTTTACGTGTCGGTCATCAACACTCACAATTTTTGCCAATTCTGGTCCGTTTCGTTGACTATTACTCGCCGTTTTGGGGTCCGAGAGCGATTTCCATGATTGACAATCCCCCGGGTGCGTTTACGCGTCTGTCGTCAACACTCACAGTTTTGCCAATTCTGACACGTTTTGTGGACTATTACTTACCCTTTCGGGGGCCCAAATCGATTTGCATAGTTGTTGAACCCCAAGGTGCTCTTACGTGTCGGTCATCAACACTCGCAGTTTTGGCCGATTCTAGCCCGTTTCATGACTTTTACTGACCGTTTTGGGGTCCCAAAGCGATTTCCATGGTTGTTGAACCCCAATGTGTG
>NW_021195503.1:0-1496 GCF_002162155.2 Triticum dicoccoides
CATAGTTTTGGTGAATTCTGACCGTTTCGTGGACTATTACTCACTGTTTTGGGGTCTCGGAGTGATTTCCGCGATTTGTGAACTCCGAGGTGCGTTTACGTGTCGGTCATCAACACTCACAATTTTTGCCAATTCTGGTCCGTTTCGTTGACTATTACTCGCCGTTTTGGGGTCCGAGAGCGATTTCCATGATTGACAATCCCCCGGGTGCGTTTACGCGTTTGTCGTCAACACTCACAGTTTTGCCAATTCTGACACGTTTTGTGGACTATTACTTACCCTTTCGGGGGCCCAAAGCGATTTGCATAGTTGTTGAACCCCAAGGTGCTCTTACGTGGCGGTCATCAACACTCGCAGTTTTGGCCGATTCTAGACCGTTTCATGACTTTTACTCACCGTTTTGGGGTCCCAAAGCGATTTCCATGGTTGTTGAACCCCAATGTGTGCTTACGTGTTGGTCGTCGAAACTCGCGGTTTGGGCCGATTCAGGCCCGTTTCTTGGACTATTACTCAGTTTTCGGGTCCCTTAGTGATTTCGGCGTTTGACGAACCACGGGTTCGTTTATGTGTCGGTCATAACCACTCACAATTTTGGCCAATTCTTGTCCGTTTTGTGGACTATTACTCACCGTTTTGGGGTCCCAGAGCGATTTTCACATTTGACAATCCCAGGATGCGTTTGCATGTCCGTCGTCAACACTCATTGTTTCGGCATATCCTAACCCATTTCGTGTACTATTACTAACCGTTTTGGGGTACCGAAGCGATTTGCATAGTTGTTGAACCCCAAGGTGCGCTTACGTGTCGGTCATCAATACTCACGGTTTTTGTCGAGTCTGACCCGTTTCGTGGACTATTGCTCACCATTTTGGGGTCCCAAAGCGATTTCCATGGTTGTCGAACCCCAAGGTGTGGTTATGTGTCGGTCATCAACACTCACAATTTTGGCTAATTCTGGTCCGTTTCGTGGACTATTACTCACGATTCTGGCCCGTTTTATGGTCCCGGAGCGATTTTCACGATTGACGATCCCTATGGTGTGTTTGCATGTCCGGTGTCAATACTCATAGTTTTGGTGAATTCTGACCGTTTCGTGGACTATTACTCACTGTTATGGGGTCTCGGAGTGATTTCCGCGATTTGTGAACTCCGAGGTGTGTTTACGTGTCGGTCATCAACACTCACAATTTTTGCCAATTCTGGTCCGTTTCGTTGACTATTACTCGCCGTTTTGGGGTCCGAGAGCGATTTCCATGATTGACAATCCCCCGGGTGCGTTTACGCGTCTGTCGTCAACACTCACAGTTTTGCCAATTCTGACACGTTTTGTGGACTATTACTTACCCTTTCGGGGGCCCAAAGCGATTTGCATAGTTGTTGAACCCCAAGGTGCTCTTACGTGGCGGTCATCAACACTCGCAGTTTTGGCCGATTCTAGCCCGTTTCATGACTTTTACTCACCGTTTTGGGGTCCCAAAGCGATTTCCATGGTTGTT
>NW_021195504.1:0-2752 GCF_002162155.2 Triticum dicoccoides
CTGGCGAAACTCCTGGTTTGTTCACGTGTAATCCAGTCATCAGACCGCTCCGGGTGTTTGGAGCGTAGCAAATTCTTGTGTTCATCCATATACGGAGCCACCAAGGCGGAATTCTGTAGAACTGTGTAGTGTGCTTCAGTGAGAGAATGTCCATCCATACATATTATTTGTTCCCCTCCTAGCGTGCCTTTTCCATCCAGTCTGCCCTTATGCCGCGATTCAGGAACACCAATCGGCTTAAGGTCAGGAATAAAATCAATACAAAACTCAATGACCTCCTCATTTTGATGGCCCTTGGAGATGCTTCCTTCTGGCCTAGCACGGTTATGAACATATTTCTTTAAGACTCCCATGAACCTCTCAAAGGGGAACATATTGTGTAGAAATACAGGACCCAAAACGTTAATCTCTTCGCACAGGTGAACTAGGACGTGTGTCATGATGTTGAAGAAGGATGGTGGGAACACCAACTCGAAACTGACAAGACATTGCACCAAATCATTCTGTAACCTTGGTATGATTTCTGGATCGATTACCTTATGAGAGATTGCATTGAGAAATGCACATAGCTTCACAATGGCTAATCGAACGTTTTCTGGTAGAAGCCCCCTCAATGCAACCGGAAGCAGTTGCGTCATAATCACGTGGCAGTCATGAGACTTTAGGTTCTGGAATTTTTTCTCTGCCATGTTTATTATTCCCTTTATATTCGACGAGAAGCCAGACGGTACCTTAATACTGAGCAGGCATTCAAAGAAGATTTCCTTCTATTCTTTGGTAAGAGCGTAGCTTGCATGACCCTGATGTATGCCGTCTTCTCCGTGCATAGGTTGCTGGTCCTCCCGTGCCTCAGGTGTATCTCTTGTCTTCCCATACATGCCCAAGAAGCCAAGAAGGGTCACGCAAAGATTCTTCATCACGTGCATCACGTCGATTGCGGAGCGGACCTCTAGGTCTTTCCAATATGGCAGGTCCCAAAATATAGATTTCTTCTTCCACATGGGTGCGCGTCCGTCAGCGTCCTTTGGAACAGGTTGTCCGCCAGGACCCTTTCCAAATATCACCTTCAAATCCTTCACCATATCATGTACATCAGCACCAGTACGGTGGCGAGGCTTCGTCCGGTGATCCGCCTCACCTTTGAAATGCTTGCCTTTCTTTCTTACGGGATGCCTGCTCGGAAGAAATCGACGATGTCCCAGGTACACATTCTTCTTACAACTATTCAAATATATATTGTCGGTATCATCCAAACAGTGCGTGCATCCGTGGTATCCCTTGTTTGTCTGTCCTGAAAGGTTACTGAGAGCAGGCCAATCATTGATGGTCACGAACAGCAATGCCTTTAGGTCAAATTCTTCCTGTTTGTGCTCATCCCATGCACGTACATCTGTTTCATTCCACAGTTGTAAGAGTTCTTCAACTAATGGCCTTAGGTACACATCAATATCGTTGCCGGGTTGTTTAGGGCCTTGGATGAGCACTGGCATCATAATGAACTTCCACTTCATGCACAACCAAGGAGGAAGTTTATACAAACATAGAGTCACAGGCCATGTGCTATGGTTGCTGCTCTGCTCCCCAAAAGGATTAATGACATCTGCGCTTAGACCAAACCATACGCTCCTTGCGTCATCTGCAAACTCCTTCCCGTACTTTCTTTCGATTTTTCTCCACTGCGACCCGTCAGCGGGTACTCTCAACTTTCCGTCTTTCTTACGGTCTTCTCTGTGCCATCGCATCGCCTTGGCATGCTCTTTGTTTTGGAACAAATGTTTCAACCATGGTATTATAGGAGAATGCCACATCACCTTGGCAGGAATCTTCTTCCTGGGGCGCTCGCCCTCGACATCACCATGCTCATCGCGGCTGATCTTATAGCGCAATGCACCACATACCGGGCAAGTGTTCAAATCCTCGTACTCACCGCGGTAGAGGATGCAATCATTAGGGCATGCATGTATCTTCTGCACCTCTAACCCTAGAGGGCAGACAGCCTTCTTTGCTTCGTACGTACTCTCGGGCAATTCGTTGTCCTTTGGAAGCATATCCTTTATCATTACCAGCAACTTTCCAAATCCCTTGTCAGATGCACCATTCTCTGCCTTCCATTGCAGCAATTCCAGTGTGGTGCCCAGCTTTTTCTTGTCACCTATGCAATTCGGGTACAACAATTTTTTGTGGTCCTCTAACATGCGTTGCAACTTCTTCTACTCCAAATCACTTGCGCAGTTTCTCTTTGCATCGGCAATGGCCCGACCTAGATCATCAACGGGCTCATCTGATGCCTCTTCTTCAGCTTCTTCCCGCATTGCCGGCTCAGCTTCTTCCCGCATTACCGGCTCAGCTTCTTCCCCCATTGTTGTATCATCGTATTCAGGGAACCCATGGCCAGGATAGTTGTCGTCGTCCTCTTCTTCTTCATTGTCTTCCATCATAACCCCTCTTTCTCCGTGCTTGGTCCAAACATTATAGTGGGGCATGAAACCGGATTCAAACAGGTGGACGTGAATGGTTCTTGACGTAGAGTAATTGCGACCATTCTTACAGCCAGCACATGGACAAGGCATAAAACCATCTGCCCGCTTATTTGCCTCAGCCGCAAGCAGAAAAGTATGCACGCCCTCAACGAACTGGGGAGAGCATCGGTCATCGTACATCCATTGCCGGCTCATCTTCATTACACAACACCGAATAGACCAAATTAATACAACTTCATACATAAAGTTCATACAACACTTAAATGCAACAA
>NW_021195505.1:0-1246 GCF_002162155.2 Triticum dicoccoides
TTTCCTGGCTATGGACATTGGATGTCGTTGATAACGGGATCACATCATTAGGAGAATGATGTGATGGACAAGACCCAATCCTAAGACTAGCACAAAAGATCGTGTAGTTCGTTTGCTAGAGCTTTGCCAATGTCAAGTATCTCTTCCTTTGACCATGAGAGCGTGTAACTCCTGGATACCGTAGGAGTGCTTTGGGTGTATCAAACGTCACAACGTAACTGGGTGACTATAAAGGTGCACTACAGGTATCTCCAAAAGTATCTATTGTTTTATGCGGATCGAGACTGGGATTTGTCACTCCGTGTAAACGGAGAGGTATCTCTGGGCCCACTCGGTAGGACATCATCATATGCGCAATGTGACCAAGGAGTTGATCACGGGATGATGTGTTACGGAACGAGTAAAGTGACTTGCCGGTAACGAGATTGAACAAGGTATCGGTATACCGACGATCGAATCTCGGGCAAGTAAAATACCGCTAGACAAAGGGAATTGTATACGGGATCGATTGAGTCCTTGACATTGTGGTTCATCCGATGAGATCATCATGGAACATGTGGTAGCCAACATGGGTATCCAGATCCCGCTGTTGGTTATTAACCGGAGAATGTCTCGGTCATGTCTGCATGTCTCCCAAACCCGTAGGGTCTACACACTTAAGGTTCGATGACGCTAGGGTTATAAAGGAAGCTTGTATGTGGTTACCGAATGTTGTTCGGAGTCCCGGATGAGATCCCGGACGTCACGAGGAGTTCCGGAATGGTCCGGAGGTAAAGATTTATATATAGGAAGTCCTGTTTCGGCCATCGGGACAAGTTTCGGGGTCATCGGTATTGTACCGGGACCACCGGAAGGGTCCCGGGGGCCCACCGGGTGGGGCCACCTGCCCCGAGGGGCCACATGGGCTGTAGGGGTGCGCCTTGGCCTACATGGGCCAAGGGCACCAGCCCCTAGAGGCCCATGCGCCAAGATATTGGAAAAAGGGGAGAGTCCTAAAGGGGGAAGGCACCTCCGAGGTGCCTTGGGGAGGATGGACTCCTCCCCCCCTCTTAGCCGCACCCCTTCCTTGGAGGAAGGGGCAAGGCTGCGCCTCCCCCCTCTCCCCTGCCCCTATATATAGTGGAGGGGAGGGAGGGCATCCATACCTGAGCCCTTGGCGCCTCCCTCCCTCCCGTGACACCTCCTCCTCTCCCGTAGGTGCTTGGCGAAGCCCTGCAGGATTGCCACGCTCCTTCATCACCACCAC
>NW_021195506.1:0-1102 GCF_002162155.2 Triticum dicoccoides
GATGCCAGGAATGCCCTTTTGTTCTTGGCTTTCACGCGCATGAGTTACAGCATGCCATCCGGCGAAAACAAGGAGAATAAGGCATATAGCCGCTGGATTTTCTTCAATTTACGGCCAAATGAGATTGCCCGGATCATAGAGCATCTGCAGAAAGGTATGTTTGTCCCTACCAGGGGGGCTAATGTCTATAAGCAACATAATCTCTCGAATTCCCTTCAAAAGGAAGTGACAATGGGTTCAGAAACTTGTCTGAAAAACAGCGACGAATGATGTTCTTTGACTTTCAGGGCCAAAAAGTCCTGCTTAAGGCTGAATTTGAGGGTACTCCGGGCCTCCTGGCGGAAGCGTGGAGTATTTTTTGGATTCGCGCGCTCGCCGCGAGCAGTTTGAGTACTTATGGGTCTGATACGGACTCCGAATGACAAAATTATGACCGTTTTAGTGAACATCTGTCCATTCTATCGCAGTCCTTGAAAGTACTTCATTTTCTCGTGCGCTTTTTGCCTGATTGCCCCAAAATTTCTTGTCCTCTATAGAGGAGATATCGTTTCCACATATATATTGACCGATGCCAGGAATGCCCTTTTGTTCTTGGCTTTCACGCGCATGAGTTACAGCATGCCATCCGGCGAAAACAAGGAGAATAAGGCATATATCCGCTGGATTTTCTTCAATTTACGGCCAAATGAGATTGCCCGGATCATAGAGCATCTGCAGAAAGGTACGTTTGTCCTACTAGGGAGGCTAATGTCTATAAGCAACATAATCTCTCAAATTCCCTTCAAAAGGAAGTGCCAATGGGTTCAGAAACTTGTCTGAAAAACAGCGACGAATGATGTTCTATGACTTTCAGGGCCAAAAAGTCCTGCTTAAGGCTGAATTTGAGGGTACTTCGGGCCTTTTGGGTCAAGCGGGGAGTATTTTTTGGATTCGCGCCCTCGGCGCGAGCAGTTTGAGTACTTATGGGTCTGACATGGACTCCGAATGACAAAATTATGACCGTTTTAGTGAACATTTGTCCATTCTATGGCAGTCCTTGAAAGTACTTCATTTTCTCGTGCGCTTTTTGCCTGATTTCCCCAAAATTTCTTGTCCTCTATAG
>NW_021195507.1:0-1105 GCF_002162155.2 Triticum dicoccoides
GCATATCAACTCCACTCTGATGATCTTTGCAGATGTGGAAAGCAGGAGTCGACTGAAAGTCATTAACCGAGAGGTGAACATGGTTGCCCCAGCAAAAGCAAATTATCTGAAATGGTCTCAAATACCCATCACATTTGACCAATCTGATCACCCGACTCATATTGCCACCCCTGGGAGGCAAGCTTTGGTGGTCGATCCAGTTGTCGAAGGCACTCGACTGACAAAGGTGCTGATGGATGGTGGAAGCGGGCTGAATTTGTTGTATGCAGACACACTGAAAGGAATGGGCATTCCGATGTCCCGACTGAGCACTAGTAACATGAGCTTTCATGGAGTTATACCAGGGAAGAAGGCCGAGTCACTCGGCCAAATAGCTTTGGACGTGGTGTTTGGTGATTCGAAGCATTTTCGCAAAGAAAAGTTGACGTTTGAGGTCGTGGATTTTCAGAGTGCATATCATGCCATTTTGGGGAGACCAGCTTACGCACGGTTCATGGCTCGACCATGCTATGTGTACCTCAAATTGAAGATGCCCGGCCCCAAAGGAGTGATCACTGTCACCGGTGATCGGAAAAAGGCAGAAGAGTGCTTTCAGAAGGGCTCCAAGATTGCCGATTCCCAGGTGACAGCGGTCGAGTTCGAAGAATACAAGCAAAACGCAGATCCGAGTGACTTGCTGCGATCAAAGAAACCCGCCACCGAGTCTGCATTCCAGTCGTCCGGTGAGACGAAGCCTGTTCACATTCACCCGACCGACCCCGATGCGGCTCCGACCCGCATCTCCACAACACTCGACCCAAAATAGGAAGAAGCGCTCATCCAGTTCCTCCGTGAGAACTGGGACATTTTTGCATGGAAGCCCGCTGACATGCCAGGTGTTCCCAGGGGACTGGCTGAGCATCGCCTAAGAGTCGACTCATCTGCAAAACCAGTCAAAGAGCATCTTCGGCGGTCCGCCGTCTAGAAGAGAAAAGCCATTGGTGAAGAAGTGGCTCGACTGTTGGCGGCAGGATTTATCCGAGAGATATACCACTCCGAGTGGCTCGCTAATGTCGTCATGGTTCCTAAGAAGGACAAGTCGCTCCGAATGTGCATTGATTTCAAG
>NW_021195508.1:0-1400 GCF_002162155.2 Triticum dicoccoides
GCTTAATTAGCAAAGTAATTATGATTTTCAAATCAAGGGATCAGGAGCAAATGCTCTGATCAAGAATGGATAAGCTGAATAGAATTAGGGATACAATCAACGACAATTGGACTGGTCGAGAACCAATTCCAGTTAAAAGAATGGCAGCTCAGCCGGAAAGGTAATTTATAAGGATCAATGATGATTGCGTGTATTCGCAAACATATTGAGTCATTAGACCCAAAATGATAATGACAAGGAATGTCAATAAGACTACGAGACTTATGGGATTAACCATAATGCGAGCAAGCAAGAATTTCAAGAGCCAAAGGCTCCAGAGGATTTTCGGAAGATCGAATAGTATTTAGACTTTTGTGAAACACATGAACAACTGGGGATGAGCGGATACTCGATAAGTGCGAGAATTATCCATAGGGGTATTCAGGTGACAAGGAACAACAAGGCGATAAGCTCAAAGGATTATCGAGACAACGACGAGTGTTTCGAGGTATCTAGTAATAACAAGACCAACTGGGGATGAATGTAAGAATAACAACTGCAAGTAGTTATCCATAAGGGTTGACGGTGGAAGGGGAATTGCAAATGCGATGAACATAAGTTCTCGGGTTAACAACGGAGAGTATCTTTAGGGTCTTCACGTGCCGCAGACGATCATCATTAATAAGGGGCTCTCCGGGTGAAAGTGATAACGAGATCCTAATGTTAGATTTAGCAAAAATCATTTAACCCGAATAGAAGAGAAATAAGAGTCCCAGAGTATAGGTCGAGGAATAAAAGATCCTAATACCACCCAATGGCGACGTGGGCCCGTAAGGCACACAGCCAAGTTAGTAAAAGTTTTGCAATGGCTAGACTCAACTTCGGCCGAGGAGTTGGAAAGGGGATTCCTACAGGCAGTCGGCTCTGATACCAACTTGTGACGCCCCCGATTTAATCGTATACTAATCATGCACGCAAATGTGTACGATCAAGATCAGGGACTCACGGGAAGATATCACAACACAACTCTAAAACATAAATAAGTCATACAAGCATCATAATACAAGCCAGGGGCCTCGAGGGCTCGAATACAAGTGCTCGATCATAGACGAGTCAGCGGAAGCAACAATATCTGAGTACAGACATAAGTTAAACAAGTTGCCATAAGATGGCTAGCACAAACTGGGATACAGATCGAAAGAGGCGCAGGCCTCCTGCCTGGGATCCTCCTAACTACTCCTGGTCGTCGTCGTCAGCCTGCACGTAGTAGTAGGCACCTCCAATGTAGTAGTCGTCGTCGACGCTGGCTCCTGGCTCCTGGACTCCAGCATCTGGTTGCGACAACCAGAAAGAAAGGAAAGGGGAAAAAAGGGGGGAGAAAGCAACCGTGAGTACTCATCCAAAGTACTCGCAAGCAAGGA
>NW_021195509.1:0-1823 GCF_002162155.2 Triticum dicoccoides
TGGCCGTGAAGCTGGGAACCGGGGGAGGCCCCTTTTGGCCGCCCGCAATCCACATCGTCAGCCCATGAATCAACGTAGGCACCATGGCGTTGAGCGTCGTTCCAAGTTGTTGTTGCACTTGCTCATGGACAAGCTCCGGAATCCGCGCCACTTGTGCCTTGAGTTCTTCAACCTCGCGCATCTGGCTTTCCGAGCTGGTCTTTTTCTCCTTCCGCACACCAGCGGTATAGTATGACCCCCATTTTGTGGACAAGCCTTTGCCGGCCACACGACCAGCTGACGTCGGCTTATCGAGCTTATCCTTCTTTTTCATTACGTTCAACGCCCTATTTAAAGGGGTGTCGAAAGGGGAGCTCTTAGACGACCCCGCGCTACTGCTTTCATTGTCCTGCGAAAGGAACATGAACCATTTAGAAATATTGGAGATTAATTAGAGTGCAACCATATGGAGCTAATTACGCGGGGGTGTATTCCTTACCAGAACAAGCTCAAGCGCCCTGGTCTTCGGATCCGTGGTAAGCTCCTTTGTTATTGGGTACTCCTTGTACCGGGCCCTGACATAGTTCCTGGTCTGCTTGTCACCGTTGTATTTCTCGAAGCGGGGCGGTAGGCCTTGCTCAGCACGCTCCGCGTCCTCCTTGTCCCATATAGGCTCCGCCACTCTATAACCGCCGGGACCGAGTTTGTGTTCCCCTAAGTTCAACTCCCGCATTTCTTTCCCCCACTGACTTGATTTGGAGGTTGCGGGGCTCTGGCACTTGATCTTGAACTCCTTGTACTCATCTTCGCTCATCAAAGGATATTTCGCCTTGATCTTGTCATAACTATCACCTTTATCAATCATTCTCTTCACCGCGCTTCTCCAAGTTGACAGGGCCGTGCTCATCTTCGTGAGGGTGGCATTGTTCACTTTATTCCCTGAGAGGCGTGTGTTTTCAAATTCGGCGGGGAACTTGTATCGTTCATGCAGCTTCGTGAAGAGGAGGTTGCGCAAATTCCCTCGGTCCTTATGCCTAAGGTTCTCGGTGTTGATCGAGACGGTGCTCCGGAGAATGCACCCGAGCTGAACCGAGTACCCCTTGACTATATGTTTGGGCTCCGTTGGATTCCCGTCGGAGTCCACTTGAGTGAATTCCTCCTTGACGGTGCGGAGCGCATTCGGGCGCCAGTCCTTCCTTTGCTTCTTCGGTTGGCTGCCATTTGTGTGTGCGCCGCCACCATCTGTGTGTGCGCCGCCATCATCAGTGGTGGCATCCTCGGCGGCACCATCAGTGGTGTCATCCCCGACGCCACTAGGGGTTGTGTAATCAGGATCGGTGTCTTCCGCGGCGTCATCATAGCGGTGAGATTGTTCCTCCATCTCTTGGGACAGCTCCCAGAATTGCTTGCCACCCGAACCACCGGCCTCATCGTTGTGGGCCATGTTTCTCTCTAAATAGGAAAAAAGTTTGGTCAAAAAGATGGTTATTGTCAAGGAACAAGATCATGGTCTCATGATTTAGGGTTTGTCGACACCGAGGCACCCTAAAAGCCTAAGCTTTCATCATTTAGGTTCTCATCGACACCGAGGCATCCGGGGCAACCAAGTTAAGTTTTCATCATTTAGGGTTTATCGATGCCGAGGCACCCTAGGTTGGGCCTAATCTTGGCTCTATTGCCACCTATGTTGGGTTTATCATCTAGGGTTTATCGATGCTAAGGATAATTCTAAGTTGGGCCTAATCACTTGGCTCTATTGCCACCTATGATTTAATGCAGCAAGAATGGCAGGGCAGTTGATCCTACTTAACTAAGTACTAAGATAGCCCGGCCCATGCATTAGT
>NW_021195510.1:0-958 GCF_002162155.2 Triticum dicoccoides
TTTTTTTCTCCTTTTTTTTCTCGTTTTTTTCTCTCTTTTTTTCTCCCTCTTTCCGAAACAAACTAGATAAGATGCAGATTGGATCAAGTGAAGATGTGAACGATCTCAACTATTATTATGACAATGAATGGTGCGTAGCACGTGGTGGAAATTGATGGATGGGTGGTGGACAGCGAAAGAGATAATGATGCAGCGGTGGCGTGACTAATGTGAACAGAACTCGAAACTCTAAACGAACTAGACACTAAGACCAGCAACTCGACACGACGATGCAACCGATAATTCAACTATGCAAGCAATGAAAAGAGAATTGCAAAGGCTCAGACTGGCTTGGACCAAGGATGAATAGATCTAACTCTTTTTTGTGGCTTTTTCTTGGACAATAGGTAAGAAAATAAATCTAATCTAGGAAAACTGGAAATTCTCACCGAGCAACCTGAAAACTGATACCACTTGATAGAGGCGGGGTGTCCCGATCTTTTGATGAGATGATAACTATCAATTTGGTGGAGACGACTTTGACAATCCGACTACAAACGTGCACGACGTTGCGCCTTAGCAATCGCTAAACCAATCTCCTGAGGTTACTGACGATGCTGGAAGCACGGTCAGCCTGACCACGAAGGTCTATTCCTGCAAGCAATCGAAGAACGAGCAAGAATATGATAAAGCAATCTGAATATTGCAAATATATATGAAGTATTGATAATGGTGGGGATCCGGAAGCGGTCTTGGTCTGGTCGTTGGACACAAACGAAGTACACGAAGTTGCAATGGCTAACTTTTAACTAAACAAATCCCAAGGAAAAAGCTACTAGATGGATCTACTTATATAGGAGCAAGGGGTGGCGGCCAAGGAGGTGGGAGGACGTCCCAAGGCAGCCTAAAACTAAATCTAGGTCGTACAAGGCCAATGGGCCCAAGTGGAGGTGATGTAACACCTTTGGACTTGTAGTTT
>NW_021195511.1:0-1865 GCF_002162155.2 Triticum dicoccoides
AAGGCTTCATGCACCCATTATGGTGGCTTCAAAGTCCTGAAATCATCACTTGTAACTCCGTTCTTGTTCCCCTTGCGCATGCCATCATCTCCATGCTTGTTCTTGCTCCAATGTTCATCCTTCTCCAAGCTAGGCCCTTCATTTGTAAGCAAAACAAATGTATCCAATTTAGGCAGCATCATATTCTCATGAACATTAGAATCATTACCAAGAAACGAAAGTACCTGATAATTTAGTTGGCGTGCACGAGCTCTAGTAATTGGTCCAGTATGTATAGCAGCAGGGGCTGTGGGTGTAACAATTGTATTGATGTCCTCATCATCCTCCCCTTCTTGAAATGAAGTCGTCCTCGACGGAAGTTCATCTTCCTCACCCAAATAAGGCTTCAAATCTGCAATGTTAAAAGTGGGACTAACCCCAAAATCTGCAGGCAGCTCAAGTTTATATGCATTAGCATTTATTTTCTCTAACACCTTAAAGGGACCTTCAGCACGTGGCATTAGCTTTGATTTGCGCAAATCAGGAAATCTATCCTTATGCAAATGTAACCAAACAAGATCTCCAGGTGCAAACACAACATGTTTTCTACCCTTATGATAGAGGCAAAGGTGTCCCGTCTTTCGATGAGATGGTGGATTTCGCTTTGGTGGAAGTCGACTTTGACGATCCGACTAAGAGCGTGCGAGGACGTCGCGCCTTAGCAATCGCTAAACCAACTCCGAGAGGTTATTGACCACGCCGGAGCACGATCAACCTGACCACGAGGGTCTGTTTCCTGCGAGCAAACGAAGAACAAGCAAGAAACTAAGATTGCAATCTGGATATTGCGAATATAAGATGAAAGCTTTATTGATCAAGGTGGGGTTCTGTGACGCCTTTGTCTAGTCGTTGAACACAAACGAAGTACGCGAAGTTGCAGCTATGGCGAACTTTTAATCTAAACAAAACCCAAGGAAAAGCTACTAGATGGATCTACTTATATAGGAGCAAGGGGTGGCGGCCAAGGAGGTGGGAGGACGTCCCAAGGCAGCCTAAAACTAAATCTAGGTCGTACAAGGCCAATGGGCCCAAGTGGAGGTGATGTAACACCTTTGGACTTGTAGTTTGACTCGGATTCTGCCGCAGCATCAGATTGTTTCGTCCACAACTCAACGCTCCGGACGAATTTGAAGGTGATTCCAATTGGGTTGGAAAGTGCACGAAATCTAGTTTCCAACAAAAAAAGAATCACCCAATTCGGAGTCCGTATGAAAAACTTGTGTGCGTTTTGAGTCAGGTGTGTCTGTGCAGTCCGAATCTGAATCCAGAACGTGAGAGACTTGGACTCTATCTTCTCTTGGGCCAAAAGTGACGTGAGAGAACTTTTTGGACAGCAAATAAACATCTCTTTCTTCCTTATCTTCATATGTGGACTGTACAAATGTCCCATACACCTGCAATTAGACAAAACACAAAAGTGTGTGAAGTATTTTTGTTCTGGATAACATAAATAGATTATTGAATAGTTTGCACTAGAAATCACCTGACAAATATGCATATATGCAATATTTTTGGTCATATCCAAGGTAGTCATGTCCTCATCATCCTCCCCTTCTTGAAAATAAAGCCGTCCTCGGCGTTGCTTAATCTGAAATGTGGCTAACAAAAGAGACAAGGTGTACATGTTGTATATGTATATGTCATCTATTTTTACTTCCCTTGATTTTTGCATATATGACACATGAATAGATGAGTAACTTGCATAGTTCATAAAATCTAAAGCCAAAAAATTAGCACAAGAAGTAGAAGGCATGAAAATATTGCAACTCAGTTTGCACATATAAGTGAAGCTCTTATTCATTTCAAAAGATTGACAATGTTCATCA
>NW_021195512.1:0-1075 GCF_002162155.2 Triticum dicoccoides
TGATAGAGGCGGGATGTCCCGATCTTTCGATGAGATGATAACTATCGATTTGGTGGAGACGACTTTGACGATCCGACTACAAACGTGCAACGACGTTGTGCCTTAGCAATCGCTAAACCAACTCCGAGAGGTTATTGACCACGCCGGAGCACGATCAACCTGACCACGAAGGTCTATCCCTGCAAGCAATCGAAGAACAAGCAAGAATATGATAAAAGCAATCTGAATATCGCGAATATGTATGAAGTATTGATAATGGTGGGGATCCGAAAAGTGGTCTTGGTCTGGTCGTTGGACACAAACGAAGCACACGAAGTTGCAATGGCTAACTTTTAACTAAACAAATCCCAAGGAAAAGCTACTAGATGGATCTACTTATATAGGAGCAAGGGGTGGCGGCCAAGGAGGTGGGAGGACGTCCCAAGGCAGCCTAAAACTAAATCTAGGTCGTACAAGGCCAATGGGCCCAAGTGGAGGTGATGTAACACCTTTGGACTTGTAGATTGACTCAGATTCTGCTGCAGCATCAGATTGTTTCGTCCACCACTCAACGCTCCGGACGAATTTGAAGGTGATTCCAATTGGGTTGGAAAGTGCACGAAATCTAGTTTCCAAGAAAAAAAGAATCACCCAATTCGGAGTCCGTATGAAAAACTTGTGTGCGTTTTGAGTCAGGTGTGTCTGTGCAGTCCGAATCTGAATCCAGAACGTGAGAGACTTGGACTCTATCTTCTCTTGGGCCAAAAGTGACGTGAGAGAACTTTTTGGACAGCAAATAAACATCTCTTTCTTCCTTATTTTCATATGTGGATTGTACAAATGTCCCATACACCTGCAATTAGACAAAACACAAAAGTGTGTGAAGTATTTTTGTTCTGGATAACATAAATAGATTATTGAATAGTTTGCACTAGAAATCACCTGACAAATATGCATATATGCAATATTTTTGGTCATATCCAAGGTAGTCATGTCCTCATCATCCTCCCCTTCTTGAAAATAAAGCCGTCCTCGGCGTTGCTTAATCTGAAATGTGGCTAACAAAAGAGACAAGGTGTACATGTTGTATATGTAT
>NW_021195513.1:0-944 GCF_002162155.2 Triticum dicoccoides
GACTTGAGTGTTTAGGCAGGCCGTGGCCGACACCCACGTTGGGCTTCCGCTTGAAGGTTGCCGAGTACATGTCGTGTAAACGGCGGTAAGTGGTGAGAGCGTGTGTGAAGAAGTACACCCCTGCAGGGTTAACCTAATCTATTCGAATAGCCGTGTCCACGGAAAAGGACCTCTGGGTTGCTTATATCAGTTCATAGACAAGTGAAAGTGGATACTCTAAAATACGCAAGATAAGCGTGAGTGCTATGGATGGCGTTCTCGTAGGGAGACGGGAGCGGATCCATAGTGGTGTATTGATATGGTGAATATGTGGACTCGTGTGCGCCACCTCAAAAGAGTTACTCGCAGTCGTAGTTCAGGATAGCCACCGAGTCAAAGCTGGCTTGCTGCAGTTAAACCCCACCATCCCCTTTGTTGATAATGATGCATATGTAGATAGTTCTGATGTAAGTCTTTCTGGGTACATTTGTACTCATGTTTGCCTATTTATGTTTTTGCAGAGAGACTTCGGTCTCGCTAGTAGTTTCGCGTGGACTTCGACGTTTAGCTTGTTACCTCAGCTACAATCTTGTGCCCTCGGCAGTATCTGGCAGATAGTCAGGCTTCTCAGCCTTTTTCATTTATAGTGGTCTGTACTCAGACATGATAGTTTCCGCTTGTGCTTTGATTTGTATGCTCTGATTGTTGGGTCATGAGACCCCTGTTTGTAATATCTCGCTCCTCGGAGCCTATTGAATAAGTACTTGTGTCGTAGAGTCATGTTGTGATGCTTCGTTGTATTTGCACATATCGAGCATATTGTGTGTATGATTGAAATGCTTGGTATGTGTGGGATCTGACTATCTAGTTGTTTATCTTTAGTAGCCTCTCTTACCGGGAAATGTCTCCTAGTGTTACCGCTGAGCCATGGTAGCTTGCTACTGCTCTGGAACACTTAGGCTGGC
>NW_021195514.1:0-1100 GCF_002162155.2 Triticum dicoccoides
TATGCAAAGCACGTCGGGAGAACCGGTCTCGCGTAAGCGTACGCGTAATGTCAGTCTGGGCCGCTTCATCCAACAATACCGCCGAACCAAAGTATGACATGCTCGTAGGCAGTATGACTTATATCGCCCACAACTCACTTGTGTTCTACTCGTGCATATAACATCAACATATAAAACCTAGGCTCTGATACCACTGATGGGTTTCGTAGTAATTTCAAAAAATTTCCTACGCACACGCAAGATCATGTGATGCATAGCAACAAGAGGGGGGAGTGTGATCTACATACCTAGTAGATCGACAACAGAAGCGTTTGGTTGATGTAGTCGTACGTCTTCACGATCCGACCGATCAATCACCGAAACTACGGCACCTCCGAGTTCTAGCACACGTTCAGCTCGATGACGATCCCCGGACTCCGATCCAGCAAAGTGTCGGGGAAGAGTTCTATCAGCACGACGGGGTGGTGACGATCTTGATGCACTACAGCAGCAGGGCTTCGCCTAAACTCCGCTACTATATTATCAAGGACTATGGTGGCTGGGGGCGCCGCACACGGCTAAGGAAAAGATCACGTGGATCAACTTGTGTGTCTCTGGGGTGCCCCTGCCTCTGTATATAAAGGACTAGAGGGGGGGAGGCTGGCCGGCCAAGGACGGCGCGCTAGGAGAGTCCTACTCCCTCTGGGAGTAGGATTCCCCCCCCCCCCAATCCTAGTTGGAATAGGATTCGCGGAGGGGGGAAAAGAGAGAGAGGGGGGCCTCTCCTTGTCCTATTCGGACCAAGGGAGGAGAGGGGCGCGCGGCCCATGTAGGGCTGCTTCTTCTCTTTTCCATTAAGGCCCATCATGGCCCATTTAGCTCCCGGGGGGTTCCGGTAACCTCCCGGTACTCCGGTAAAATCCCGATTTCACCCGGAACACTTCCGGTATCCAAACATAGGCTTCCAATATATCAAACTTTATGTCTCGACCATTTCGAGACTCCTCGTCATGTCCTTGATCACATCCGGGACTCCGAACAAACTTCGGTACATCAAAATGCATAAACTCATAATATAACTGTCATCGTAACCTTAAGCGTGCGGACCCTACGGGTTCGAG
>NW_021195515.1:0-870 GCF_002162155.2 Triticum dicoccoides
ACAATCATGGAAATCGGTTTGGGACCCCAAAACGGTGAGTAATAGTCCACGAAACATGTCAGAATCGACAAAAAGCGTGAGTGTTGATGATCGACACGTAACGCATCCCAGGGTTCGTTAATTGTGGAAATCACCCCTGGACCCCAAAACAGTGAGTAATAGTCCACGAAACAGGCCAGAATCAGCCAAAACTGCGAGTGTTCATGACCGACACGTAATCGCACCTTGGGGTTCAACAACTATGAAAATCGCTTCGGGACCCCAAAACGGTGAGTAATAGTCCATGAAACGGGACAGAATTGGCCAATACTGTGAGTGTCGATGATGGACATGTAAATGCACCCCGAGGATCGTCAATCATGGAAATCGCTTTGGGACCCCAAAACGCTGAGTAATAGTGCACGAAGTGGACCAGAATCGGACAAAATTGTGAGTGTTGATTACCGACACGTAAACGCACTCGGGGTTCGATAAGCGTGGAAATCACTTCGGGACTCGAAAATGGTGAGTAATAGTCCAAGAGAAGGACCAGAATTGGCAAAATTTGTGAGTGTTGACGACTGACCAGTAAACGCACCCCAGGGTTCGACAACCATGGAAATCGCTTTGGGACCCCAAAACTGAGTAATAGTCCATCATACGGGTCAGCATGGACAAAAACCGCGTGTGTGGATGACCGACACGTAAGCGCACCTTGGGGTTCGACAATCATGGAAATCGGTCTGGGACCCCAAAACGGTGAGTAATAGTCCACGAAACATGTCAGAATCGACAAAAAGCGTGAGTGTTGATGATCGACACGTAACGCATCCCAGGGTTCGTTAATTGTGGAAATCACCCCTGGACCCCAAAACAGTGAGTAATAGTCCA
>NW_021195516.1:0-2417 GCF_002162155.2 Triticum dicoccoides
TAATTATATGAATATAATTCAAATTCAAATAGCTAATGATTTAAATTCAAAGTCCCAAAAATAAATCCTTAAAAATGTTCAATATTTTGGTTGGGACCAGAACCCTTACCAAAAATTATCAAACATTTAAGAAGAGCCTTTTGGAGCAATGAATGAGATTTCTAGGGTTTTTGCCCCTCTTTTATTTAGGGTTTTGAGGCTTCCAATATTCCTCAATTCAAGTTTCAAAAATATAGACATGATGCACACATGAAGCTAGCCTAGAGCAATGCCAGAAGCTAGGGATGTGACAACTCACCCCCACTAAACAAGAATCTCGTCTCGAGATTCAAGCGTAGGGTAAGGTGAAGGGGAAACGCAACTAGTATAATCTTCACGATCCAGGTTGCACTTCGAATGAACGTTGATTCGTTCACCATCATTGTCTTGATGTCTTGCTTCGAGAACTTCAGCTAATCATGACAAGAAGGGGAAAGGGAAACTCTAGAAGGGTCGATCTTCTCGAAGATCGAACAACTCAGGATTAACTCACGGAATGAGACATAGCAACATCTCTCGAGCTGAGAGATGATTCGAGAGATGAAGCACACCTCTAGAGAAATGGAGTGGAACAGATGACGAAGGTTCACTAGGTAGACAACGATTCCACACCTAAGAAGGTGGTGAACGGTTGTCAACGTAGTGAGGAGTTGAGTTGCCATGATACCACGACGAAACATCCTGGAGGGGGGTGATTCGTAGATTATTATCTTAAGTGGCAAAAAGAATTACCTTTGATATAGAGATCGTTAAGACTCTCTATATCAGCCTAAGGCAAATCACAGCAATCGATTGGCGGGGTCGGTAGAATGGCATACTTGGACTTGGATGATGTGGATTACCTTGTTGAAGACAACGTAATGGATGATTTTGCTTATCACCGGAAATGGAAGAGACCCATGGTAGAATGGCACATTGGCGGTGCAAGCTAGGAACAAAATGCAAATGCTGGGAATGATTCCGGTAACTGGGGAAGAACCCAACAAAAGAGAGTGAATTCACTGTTTGAAAAGGTCATAGCATTTGCCGAGGAAACTGAGAGGAATCCCAGTTAGAGATGATGATAACACGTAGTGCTTGTGCGTGCTCTCAAGAACTTGAGCATTTCCATAATCATCAAGGTTTTATCAACAACCGCGTCAAGGGTGCTGACAACACAACATACTACCATGATAAATAGCAATGGACGATGCAGATGCGAAGGAGGATAACACTTTCTCAGATTTCACCTTAGCGAGGCCAAGCAAATAAAATCTGGATGATCGACCGAGAGACATTTAGCACTCCGCTTCTAATGTTCTCCTTGATGTGCTAGTATAACCCATTCATAGATATGGTTTGATATCTAAAACATCAAGTAAAAGGTCGGACTTCGGGAACACAAAAATCCATAGGGGCAACTAGGGAGTAAATCCTACGAAATCCCTATGGGGGGGTGGCCAACTTCCTCAAACAAGATACTATAATAATAGGTCTACCGGATGGGTGTGTTGGCCACGACATCCACCTTACCGGTTATCGAGAGACCAATATTATAGTTCTTAGGGAAATGTTCCAACCATCATATCTGCCTGAGATTCAGCTCTGGTTGGTGTTAGGATATTCCAGGCTCATCGAGTCTTAGGAAGAAAAATGAAAGTTTGCAACACAAATCGACGGGATGATGTTGCGGGATTCTCGGGAGATGAACTACGATAGCAAGCTCCAAAACATGAGCTGGTTCTGCTACAAACATGTGAACACGTTGTCCCAGACAAGCATGACCACGTGGTAGTCTTATAATAAAACACTACCGAGTTCAGGAGGGGGAACCATCAACGAGGGTATCGAAGTTCTTTCATAAGTCCGGATTAGCTCTTATGAAGGAACTCCTTCTCCTTGAACAAATCAATCAGTGGCTTGGTGTGCTAGGGATACATATAGATTGAAGGTTGCAAGTCTTCAAACCACATCATTCTTCGCACGTGTGCATGACTGATTTGGAATGATTCCAAAGAAAGCAACATTGACTTTCTCGAATCCACGGCGGCAACTTGCATCATATGCACATGAATTAAAGGAAGTCACTACCTTCATCCAAACATATGCTTCATGAGCTAGCATGAACAAATGCTTTCAAAAGTTTCCAACACTAGCTTAATGTTCAGCAAAATT
Organism: Triticum dicoccoides; assembly: GCF_002162155.2. Classification (NCBI taxonomy): domain Eukaryota; kingdom Viridiplantae; phylum Streptophyta; class Magnoliopsida; order Poales; family Poaceae; genus Triticum; species Triticum dicoccoides. The sequence goes on from NW_021195516.1 coordinate 2,194, forward strand.
ATGGAGAAGACAAGGATGTTGTCAATGGGCTCAACAACAATTCATCTAGGTTTCCTTTTAAAAGGAATTCCATAGTTAAGTGAACACGGTGATAGCATTGGTCAGACCCAAAGGATATAATGGTGTATGCTCGAGGGATCAACCACGAGTAAGACAACATTACGAACATCGTTGGTTCCGACTTGATTTGACGATAGCCCACACTCAAATCAAAGGATTGATAA
>NW_021195517.1:0-1045 GCF_002162155.2 Triticum dicoccoides
TAATTATATGAATATAATTCAAATTCAAATAGCTAATGATTTAAATTCAAAGTCCCAAAAATAAATCCTTAAAAATGTTCAATATTTTGGTTGGGACCAGAACCCTTACCAAAAATTATCAAACATTTAAGAAGAGCCTTTTGGAGCAATGAATGAGATTTCTAGGGTTTTTGCCCCTCTTTTATTTAGGGTTTTGAGGCTTCCAATATTCCTCAATTCAAGTTTCAAAAATATAGACATGATGCACACATGAAGCTAGCCTAGAGCAATGCCAGAAGCTAGGGATGTGACAACTCACCCCCACTAAACAAGAATCTCGTCTCGAGATTCAAGCGTAGGGTAAGGTGAAGGGGAAACGCAACTAGTATAATCTTCACGATCCAGGTTGCACTTCGAATGAACGTTGATTCGTTCACCATCATTGTCTTGATGTCTTGCTTCGAGAACTTCAGCTAATCATGACAAGAAGGGGAAAGGGAAACTCTAGAAGGGTCGATCTTCTCGAAGATCGAACAACTCAGGATTAACTCACGAAATGAGACATAGCAACATCTCTCGAGCTGAGAGATGATTCGAGAGATGAAGCACACCTCTAGAGAAATGGAGTGGAACAGATGACGAAGGTTCACTAGGTAGACAATGATTCCACACCTAAGAAGGTGGTGAACGGTTGTCAACGTAGCGAGGAGTTGAGTTGCCATGATACCACGACGAAACATCCTGGAGGGGGGTGATTCGTAGATTATTATCTTAAGTGGCAAAAAGAATTACCTTTGATATAGAGATCGTTAAGACTCTCTATATCAGCCTAAGGCAAATCACAGCAATCGATTGGCGGGGTCGGTAGAATGGCATACTTGGACTTGGATGATGTGGATTACCTTGTTGAAGACAACGTAATGGATGATTTTGCTTATCACCGGAAATGGAAGAGACCCATGGTAGAATGGCACATTGGCGGTGCAAGCTAGGAACAAAATGCAAATGCTGGGAATGATTCTGGTAACTGGGGAAGAACCCAACAAAAGAGAGTGAATTCACTGTT
>NW_021195518.1:0-1620 GCF_002162155.2 Triticum dicoccoides
TGTCAGGTCTGGTTCATCTGGGTGATGGGCTGGAGTGAAATGATCATGTCGGTAATGAGAGTGGTGTGGTGAACACGATTTGGTAAAGGTATCGATGAGAGGCCATGTAGGAGTACATGGTGGGTTGTTTCATTGAAGCCGACCTTAAGCACTGAGATCTGTATGCGTGATTTAAGATACAGCTACTACCATGCATTGGGCCCTGAAATATGACCCCGCTCGACTTCTTATTCACCCTAGCTCTCTGTCCAGGAGTTGCAAGTAGTTTCTGGTGTTTGTAGCCTACTGGAGGCCGTGGACAACGCTGACCGTAGGGGTGGGCTGTGATGCGGTAGGTACGTGGCCGGGTGTACCGAATACCCGTTAGGTATCTCGGGAACCCTGTTCACATCGTTCGGGGCCGTATGGGAAACCTCGGCCGGACTCCCTACGGATGGAACCTGAATAGGCGATAAACCTGGACTAGAGGCTTAAGTGTTCAGGTAGGTCGTGGTCTACACCCACGTCGGCTTTCGCTTGAAGTCTGCCGAGCACATGTCGTGTGCAGACGCTAAGTGGTGGAAACATGTATGAAGAAGTACACCCCTGCAGGGTTATCATAATCTATTCGAATAGCCGCGTCCGCGGTAAAGGACTACTTGGTTGCCTATACAGTTCATAGACAAGTAAATGGAAACTGTTAAAAGCCTCAAGATAAGTGTGAGTGCCGAGGATGGCTCTTCCGTAGGAAGACGGAGGTGGATCCTCGGTAGTGTATTGAATTGGTGAGTAGTGGACTCGTGTGCGCAAAACCATTTCAAGTTGGAGTATCGTAGGATAGCCTAGCCAAGAGTCAAAGCTGGCTTGCTGCAATAACTCCACCAACCCTTCTTGATACTATGCATGTATGTAGGATCTGATGTAAGTCTTGCTGAGTACCTTTGTACTCATGTTGCTATAATCTACATTTTTACAGAAGACGCTGCAACCCCTTCTGATGGGTTCTATGTAGACGTTGACATCAACGAGTAGGCTAAAGACCCAGGTGGTGACCCTGAGCTTGTGAAGGACCATGTAGTATAGCTAGGCTTTCCAAGCCTCTTTTGTTTTACTAGTTGTCTGTACTCAGACAAGTTACTTCCGCTGCTGGTTTGTATGACTGTATGGCTTGTATGTGGGGTCGTGAGACCCGTACCTTTGTGTATGTTATGTATGGCTCACTGAGCCTTAAATAAAGTACTTGTGTCATAGAGTCATGTTGTGATGCTTCGTTGTATTTGCACATATCGAGCATATTGTGTGTATGATTGAAATGCTTGGTATGTGTGGGATCTGACTATCTAGTTGTTTATCTTTAGTAGCCTCTCTTACCGGGAAATGTCTCCTAGTGTTACCGCTGAGCCATGGTAGCTTGCTACTGCTCTGGAACACTTAGGCTGGCCGGCATGTGTCCTTCTTCGTTCCTGTGTCTGTCCCTTCGGGGAAATGTCACGCTTTGAGTACCGGAGTCCTGTTAGCCCGCTACAGCCCGGTTTACCGGAGTCCTGTTAGCCCAGTGCTACAGCCCGGACCCACTTGCTGATGACCGACACGTTCGAAGCTGGGTCATGGATGCCTGTCCCTGTAAGTCTGTGCCACTTT
>NW_021195519.1:0-1842 GCF_002162155.2 Triticum dicoccoides
GAAACCTGAGGCGTTTGATCCTTAAGGAAGCTCATGAATCTCCTCTCACCATTCATCCCGGTAGTACTAAGATGTATCAGGACCTACGCCAGAGGTTCTGGTGGACTAGGATGAAGAGAGAAATTGCTCAGTATATTGCAAATTGCGACGTCTGTCGTCGTGTTAAAGCAGAGCACCAACGGCCTGCTGGCACCCTTCAACCCTTAGCTATTCCTGAATGGAAATGGGATAAAATTGGTATGGATTTCATTACCGGTTTTCCCAGGACCAAGAGAGGGAATAATGCTATCTTCGTCGTTGTCGATCGTCTTTCCAAAGTAGCCCATTTCCTACCTGTTCGTGAGAGTATAACCGCTAGTCAGCTGGCAGACTTATACATCTCCCGAATAGTGTCCCTCCATGGTGTTCCTTTGGAAATTAACTCGGATCGAGGAAGTCTTTTCACCTCTCAATTTTGGGAAAGTTTCCAAAATGCTATGGGAACCCGTCTCTCCTTTAGCACCGCCTTCCACCCTCAGTCGAGTGGTCAAGTGGAACGCGTCAACCAAATTCTAGAAGACATGCTTCGAGCCTCTGTTATCTCATTCGGAATGGACTGGGAGAAGTGCCTTCCATTTGCCGAATTCGCTTACAACAACAGCTATCAATCTAGCTTGGGTAAAGCCCCTTTTGAAGTTCTCTATGGACGACGGTGTCGAACACCCCTTAACTGGTCAGAGACCGGGGAAAGACAATTCTTTGGCCCGGATATGATTCAGGAAGCAGAAGAACAAGTTCGTATCGTTCGTGAAAAGTTTAAAACAGCCCAATCTCGTCAAAAGAGTCAATATGACCGAAAACATAAGGCTATGACTTTCGAGGTTGACGAGAAAGCTTATCTTCGGGTCACCCCTCTGAAGGGAACCCATCGTTTCGGTATCAAAGGCAAATTGGCTCCTCGTTACATTGGACCTTTTCGCATTCTTGCCAAACGAGGAGAAGTTGCCTACCAGTTGGAACTACCTCCGCACCTCTCCAGAGTCCATGATGTCTTCCACGTTTCTCAGCTCAGGCGTTGCTTCTCGGATCCTATCCGTGGAGTGGACCACGAAACGCTTGATCTCCAGGATAATCTTACATATCGAGAGTACCCCATTCGTATCCTCGATCAGGCCGAGCGTACCACTCGACGTCAGAACATCAAGTTCCTCAAAGTTCAGTGGTCGCACCATTCTGAGGATGAAGCAACTTGGGAAAGGGAGGATCGTCTTCGACTTGAGTATCCCGCCTTCTTCCCGGAGGAACCCAAATCTCGGGACGAGATTCTTTTGAGTGGGGGTGAGTTGTCACACCCTAGCTAGTCATGCATCAGAGTGTGTGCATCATGTTTAAATTTTCCTTTTAATTTGAAATGGGGATTTGTGGAACCCTCAGAATCATTTTGAAAATGATCCAAATAAAAATTTCTCCAAAAGGGTCCAAGAAAATGCTCATGTTGCTCTCTGAAAATATTGGGCAGAGATAAAAATCAAACCAATATTTTTAAGAGCTCATAGGTATTTATTTTGGGCATTTGGAATTAATACATAAATATTTGTATTGGAAATATATTAATTATATATATTAATATATGTCCAAATATTATGCCATTTATAAAGGAGCTCTGGAATAATATATCTAGCTCCTGCAAAAATTGGCATAAGTTAAATAAATGATTTAATATATTATTTAAATCAAAACAAATGTCAGAAATTAGAAAACAGAAAAATAAATAAAGGGAGAAACTTACCTGGGCTCCTCCCTGTGCGGCCCAGCCAGCTGGCCGGCCCAGCCAGCAGGCGGCCCAGCCCGCCTCCCTCCTCT
>NW_021195520.1:0-1003 GCF_002162155.2 Triticum dicoccoides
GCCGAACGATGACGACCAGCGCCATCCCCCCTGCTTGCACTCCTGCCGCGCCTTCGTTCCGTCTCCTAGCGAAGGAGATGACTAGCAGCACCCAGCCCCGTTGACCGCTGCACGCGCAGGCCCAGTGCACTCACCATGGTCTCCCCTCCTTGTGTGGGCTGCGCCCCTCTCCATGGCCAAGACCGGGACACCGTGAATGTCAAGTTCCTCCACAGGCGCCCGAACGACTACGCGGATTCGCCAAGTACATCTTCTCCAAGACCGGACCGACAAGTACCACGACGTCCGTGAACCACTACCGTCGCCCCGAAGATGTTGGATTCGTCAAGTACCTCTCCGAAAAACGAACGTGTACCACTACTTCCACGACGCCCGTGAATGTCTACCTCCACGACGACCCGTGAACGTCTACGAGATGTACCACTACCGTCGACCCGTGAACGTCTACTTCCCTATACGAACAAGAACCGTCCCGTTTGCACGCTACAAAGGTATAGCCACCGAGATACGTCCGAGAACGAATGCTTGTGTTGTATGAGACGCACCCCTTTGTCTGCACCGTGTCCGTTTTGACACTCGTTTCCATGCTCCTAACCCGTGGGAACCCGGTTACCGGGAGCACCCCACCGTTCATCACATGACACGCTCCCGTCACTTTCTTTTGCACCGACGTCTCATTGAGTTGTTGGCGTGGCACCCTTTTTGTTCCGCCATGACGACTAAATGCTTCATAATGCTCATGTCAACTTTTAATAAAAATTGCATAAACTTGTTCATGTCATCCACATCATGATAACAACAATTAATATGTTTAAATTGTTGTTGCAATAAATTACTAATGCATATAGGGATTTACCGGATTTGTTGTTTGTTATATCCGGCCCCATTTAAATTGCTTAGTTAGATAGTTTCTTTTATGCTTCACCTCTTGCCATGCTTAATAACATTTAATATTGTTGGGTACATTACCGGGAGAGAACTAAATAACTTGAATGTGGTGTTT
>NW_021195521.1:0-2043 GCF_002162155.2 Triticum dicoccoides
ATGAGTCGTATAGTAGATACGATCAACATGAAGATGTTCACCGATGATGACTAGTCCGTCTCACGTGATGATCGGACACGGCCTAGTTGACTCGGATCATGTAATCACTTAGATGACTAGAGGGATGTCTATCTGAGTGGGAGTTCATAAGATGAACTTAATTATCCTGAACATAGTCAAAAGATCTTTGCAAATTATGTCGTAAGCTCGCGCTTTAGTTCCACTGTTTAGATATGTTCCTAGAGAAAATATAGTTGAAAGTTGACAGTAGCGATTATGCGGACAGTAGAAAGCTTATGTCCTTAATGCACCGCTCAGTGTGCTGAACCCCAAACGTCGTTTGTGGATGTTGCGAACATCAGACATACACGTTTTGATAACTACGTGATAGTTCAGTTAAACGGTTTAGAGTTGAGGCACCAAAGACGTTTTCGAAACGTCGCGGAACATATGAGATGTTTTCGAGGGCTGAAATTGGGATTTCAGGCTCGTGCCCACGTCAAGAGGTATAAGACCTCCGACAATTTTCTTAGCCTGCAAACTAAGGGAGAAAAGCTCAATCGTTGAGCTTGTGCTCAGATTGTCTGAGTGCAACAATCACTTGAATCAAGTGGGAGTTGATCTTCCAGATGAGATAGTGATGTTTCTCCAAAGTCATTGCCACCAAGCTGCTAGAGCTTCGTGATGAACTATAACATATCAGGGATAGATATGATGATCCTTGAGGTATTCGCAATGTTTGACACCGCGAAAGTAGAAATCAAGAAGGAGCATCAATTGTTGATGGTTGGTGAAACCACTAGTTTCAAGAAGGGCAAGGGCAAGAAGGGATACTTCATGAAACGGCAAATCAGCTGCTGCTCTAGTGAAGAAACCCAAGGTTGAACCCAAACCCGAGACTAAGTGCTTCTGTGATAAGGGGAATAGTCACTAGAGCGGAATTACCCTAGATACTTGGTAGATGAGAAGGCTGGCAAGGTCGATAGAAGTATATTGGATATACGTTATGTTAATGTGTACTTTACTAGTACTCCTAGTAGCACCAGGGTATTAAGATACCGGTTCGGTTGCTAAGTGTTAGTAACTCGAAATAAAAGGCTACGGAATAAACGGAGACTAGCTAAAGGTGAGCTGACGATATGTGTTGGAAGTGTTTCCAAGTTTGATGTGATCAAACATCACACGCTCCCTCTACCATCAAGATTAGTATTAAACCTGAATAATTGTCATTTGGTGTTTGCGTTGAGCATAGACATGATTGGATTATGTCTACCGCAATACGGTTATCCATTTAAGGAGAATAATGGTTACTCTATTATTTGAATAATACCTTCAATGGTCTTGCACCTAAAGGAATGGTTTATTGAATCTCGATCATAGTAATACACATTTTCATGCCAAAAGATATAAGATAGTAATGGTGGTACCACTTACTTGTGGCACTGCCATGTAAGTCATATTGGTATAAAACGCATGAAGAAGCTCCATGTTGATGGATCTTTGGACTCACTCGTTTTTGAAAAGTTTGAGACATGCGAACCATGTCTATTGGTGTATACGCATGAAGAAACTCCATGCAAATGGATCGTTTAGACTCACTTGATTTTGAAGCACTTGAGATATGCAAATCATACCACATAGGCAAGATGACTGAAAAGCCTCGTTTCAGTGAGATGGCACAAGATAGCAACTTGTTGGAAGTAACACATTTTGATGTGTGCAGTCCAATGAGTGCTGAGGCATGCAGTGAATATCGTTATGTTCTTACTTCACAGATGATTCGAGTAGATGTTGAGTATATTTACTTGATAAAACACAAGTCTTAATTATTGAATGGTTCAAGTAATTTCAGAGTGAAGTAGAAGATCATTGTGACAAGAGGATAAAATGTCTATGATATGATCATAGAGATGAATATCTGAGTTACGAGCTTTGGCACGCAATTAAGACATTGTGGAAATTGTTTCACAATTAATATCGCCTGGAACACCGTAGAGTGATGGTGTGTCCGAACATCATAGTTGCACCCTATTGGATATGGTG
>NW_021195522.1:0-2264 GCF_002162155.2 Triticum dicoccoides
ATATACCTTCAAGCACTCACCTCCCCGGCAACGGCGCCAGAAAAGAGCTTGATGTCTACTACACAACCTTCTTCTTATAGACGTTGTTGGGCCTCCAAGTGCAGAGGTTTGTAGGACAGTAGCAAATTTCCCTCAAGTGGATGACCTAAGGTTTATCAATCCGTGGGAGGCATAGGATGAAGATGGTATCTCTCAAGCAACCCTGCAACCAAATAACAAAGAGTCTCTTGTGTCCCAACACACCCAATACAATGGTAAACTGTATAGGTGCACTAGTTCGGCGAAGAGATGGTGATACAAGTGCAATATGGATGGTAAATATGGGTTTTTGTAAACTGAAAATATAAAAACAGCAAGGTAGCAAGTGGTAAAAGTGAGCATAAACGGTATTGCAATGATAGGAAACAAGACCTAGGGTTCATACTTTCACTAGTGCAAGTTCTCTCAACAATAATAACATAATTGGATCATATAACTATCCCTCAACATGCAACAAAGAGTCACTCCAAAGTCACTAATAGCGGAGAACAAACGAAGAGATTATGGTAGGTTACGAAACTGTCACGCCCAATATGCGACCCTATCCAAAAGGAACTCGACGGTCCCACCAAGGATAGACCCGCATAGTGAAACGCTTTTGCAAGGTGGATATCATTACATCAACATTACATAATAGTGGGGATACATCCAAGACATACAATGTCACATGAATACATCAACATCATACAAGATCAACATCCGACTACGGATGAATCATAAACAGAAACTCAAACGACATCCACCCTGCTAGCCCAGGCTGCCGACCTGGAACCTATCCCCTGATCGAAGAAGAAGCAGAAGAAGAACTCCAAAACAAGCAAGCATCGCTCTCACGTCATGAGCATCGCAAACTTGTACCTGCAACTGGTGGTGTAGTAAACTGTGAGCCACGAGGACTCAGCAATCCCATTACCAGGGGTATCAAGACTAGCAAAGCTTAAGTAGGAAAGGAAGGGATAAAGTGGTGAGGCTGCAGCAGCGACTAAGCATATATGGTGGCTAACCAACGCAAATGAGAGCGAGAAGAGAAACAAAGGAACGGTCGTAAACTAGTAATGATCAAGAAGTGATCCTGAACTCCTGCCTACGTCAAACATAACCCAGAAACCGTGTTCTCCTCTCGATCAACCCCGAAAAGAGACACTCACGGTTACGCACACGGTTGGTGTATTTTAGAAGAGTTTGCTTCAAGTTTACTACAACCGGATATTAACAAATTCCCATCTGCCACATAACCGCGGGCACGGCTCTCGAAAGTTCAAACCCTGCAGGGGTGTCCCAACTTAGCCCATGATAAGCTCTCACGATCAACGAATGATATTCCTTCTCCCCGGGAAGACCCGATCAGTCTCGGAATCCCGGCTACAAGACATTTCGACAGCAATAAAACAAGACCAGCAAGACCTCCCGGTGTGCCGACACCCTGATAGTAGCCGCGCGTATCTCGTCTCAGGCCACGACCGGATGAGCAGTACGTACGGCAACCGACGATACCCCGAGTTGCCTAGGGGCGGCACCGCAAGTGGCTCTGGTTTGGACCAACACTTAGACAAGCATTGGCCCGGGGGGGCTAAAATAAAGATGACCCTTGGGTTAATTACTCCCAAGGCAAATGTAGGTGGTGGTGAGGCAAATGGTAAAACCAATGTTGGGCCTTGCTGGAGGAGTCTTATTCAAAGCGAACTGTCAAGGGGGTCCCATAAATCACCCGACCGCGTTAGGGATGCAAAATCCGGGAACATAATACCGATATGACGGAAACTAGGGCGGCAAGAGTGGAACAAAACACCAGGCATAAGGCCGAGCCTTCCACCCTTTACCAAGTATATAGATGCATTAATTAAATAAGATATATTGTGATATCCCAACAAGTAAACATGTTCCAACAAGGAACAACATCTCCATGTTCCAACAAGGAACAAACTTCATCTTCACCTGCAACTAACAACGCTATAAGAGGGGCTGAGCAAAGCGGTAACATAGCCAAACAACGGTTTGCTAGGAAGGGTGCAAAAGGTTAGAGGCTGACATGGCAATTTGGGAGGCTTGAGCAGCATGTGATAGGTAGCGCAGCATAGCGATAGAACGAAGCAACTAGCATAGCAATGATAGTAATGAGATCCAAGGTGACGGTCATCTTGCCTGAAATCCCGCTAGGAAGAAGAACGAGTCCATGAAGAAGACGAACGGATGAAGCCGAACCAAGCGTAGACGAATGAATCCTC
>NW_021195523.1:0-854 GCF_002162155.2 Triticum dicoccoides
GACATGTTACCCCGGTCTTCGTCCCTTATCCTTGCCCCTCCCAGCTCCACTACAAAGACGATTGTACATTGCTTTGGCCGCTCCCTCTCAACTACGGAGACGAGTTTAACGCGGTTTCCACCCCTCCCTCTCAACCGCACCAGTGCACGCTTGCCGCGCCACAACGCCGACGCTGGACCCGTGAATCGTGAGCACCCAGCTATGACTTACCGCACTCGTGCAAAATAATAAAACACGGTAAATATATTACTTACACGTGCGTTTTGTTTTGCAAGCGGCGCGAAAAAAATTAAAAAGGGAATGCAACACGAAGACTTCCCAGGAGGTCACCCATCCTAGTACTACTCTCGCCCAAGCACGCTTAACTTCGGAGTTCTGATGGTATCCGGTGCTTTAGTGCTGGTATGATCCCATCCGACATGTTACCCCGGTCTTCGTCCCTTATCCTTGCCCCTCCCAGCTCCACTACAAAGACGATTGTGCATTGCTTTGGCCGCTCCCTCTCAACTACGGAGACGAGTTTAACGCGGTTTCCACCCCTCCCTCTCAACCGCACCAGTGCACGCTTGCCGCGCCACAACGCCGACGCTGGACCCGTGAATCGTGAGCACCCAGCTATGACTTACCGCACTCGTGCAAAATAATAAAACACGGTAAATATATTACTTACACGTGCGTTTTGTTTTGCAAGCGGCGCGAAAAAAATTAAAAAGGGAATGCAACACGAGGACTTCCCAGGAGGTCACCCATCCTAGTACTACTCTCGCCCAAGCACGCTTAACTTCGGAGTTCTGATGGGATCCGGTGCTTTAGTGCTGGTATGATCGCATCCGACATGTTACCCCGGTCTTCGT
>NW_021195524.1:0-2346 GCF_002162155.2 Triticum dicoccoides
TTAATGTAATGGTTTGGTTAATTTGGTACGTGCGAATGAGCATCAAATGACCACCGTCAACTGAACAAGCGATAAACCACCACCCATCGGCTGGTATGATTCCTGGTCCTGGAACCATGAAGGCCAGCGCATTTGCGTCTGCTGCAACAATTCAAATTGGAGACCAAAATAAACAATCATGTTCAGAGTATGTGTGGAACTAAGATTATTATAACAGTGACACATATCATAGACAGAGAATTGCAATGCTGTGGTCATAATCATACCCCAAGTTAAAAAATAAGCCAATGGCTTTCATATTCTAGCAATATGTCATGGTTCAAACATCATGTAACAATGAGAGGAAAACAGCTATGACAGTGCCTACTCATATTCTACCATAGCACTTACTACTACTATTCTCATATCAACTCTAAGCAATAACATGCGTTGTTATAAAAATCTTGTAAACGAGAGTAACATATAGCAATCATGATGTTATGCTCATAATATGTATTCTAACAATCATTAGATGCCAATTGTTCTCATATCAACTCTAACAATAACATGTGTGGTCATAAAAATCTAGGAAATGAGAGGGACATATAGCAATGATGTGGTTATAGACATGCTATGTATTATAAATTTGTAACAAATGAACATGCAGTCGTATTCATAAGGTAAAGATGAGATGAGATAGAACAATTACACGACTATAGATTCCACCATTATAGGCAGCCAATCTGTGCGTCGACCGCGTAAACGATGCCATCATGCACTATAGCATCAGACAGAAATGTTGCCTCAACAGGATTGATGATGAGCCATAACCATGTATGGCGACCGGATTCCAGATAGACTAATCCATGTTGAACAAGGCAATGAGCTTGTAATCCATGTAGTCTTCTGATGGTGTGGGCACTTCGCAGATTACAACTTTCTACAAACAGAGGTCGAGCCAAAAGCTTGACGCGTCTCGTGCGTAGTAGGAAGGAGTGTCCGGCGGGCCGCGAGGCTCGATGGCGGCTGTATCCAACGATGGAAGGGTCATCTCTCGCTGGGTGTAGATATCCACGAGACGCCACGGACTACCAGAGTGGTGGATGAGGACGATCCAGTTGGCCTTCATGCCCGCCCAGTAGTGGCCGTGCATGAAGGACATGTGGACAGGTAGTGGTAGCATGTCGAAGGGCACCACGGCAACCTCCGTAGGATCGTCAAGTTGGTTTCTAGGCCACCTGCGATGATCGGGCATCAGCAAGTAGGGTGTCTTGAAAAGAGTCGGCTGGTTGCAGACGAGTAGATGGTACAAAGACACCGAGCATGCGGCCAGACGGACGGTGCTGAGTAGGTCCATACGACTACAGATCTGCTCCAAGAGAACATCGGGGAGGGAATTCCAATCACAGTTCTGCGTGTCAGTCGGTTCTGCCATTGGGGTTTTCGGTGCCTACGAGCCAGCGGGGAAGTGGATTCGGGCGGGCGAGCGAAGAAGCTTCTCCTCGTGTCGCCGAGCAGTGAGCGGGGGGATATGGTACGCGCGAGCTACCAAGGAAGATGGCGCGGGCGGGCGAGCAGTGAGCGGGGGTAAATGGTGTGCGGCCGACGATGGGGAAGAGAGGAGGAAGAAGAAGAGAGGAGGAAGAACAGTGGAAGACGGGGAAGAAAGTGCATTAAATCTCAATTCTACTAGTACTACTACCAGGATATACCATCCTTCGGAGTGTAAATATTTTCACCGATGACATGTGGGTCTACCACAAGAGGGCCCATATGTCAGTTAATTGACACTACTAGGAAAACCCTTACCAGTAGTGCTGGTTATTTGGCTATTAGTAGCGCGGGCAGGCACGCTACTGCTACGGCGCTACAGCTATTTTTTAGCAGTAGCGCTTGTTTGAACCAGCGCTACTACTATCTGTATCTAGCAGTAGCGCGCCTCTGTCCATCGCTACTGCTAATACTAGTAGTGTGGCCCTTCAAACAAACGCTACTGGTAAGCAGCGCTACTACTACTCCAATACCCCACGCTACTGCTAGTATTTTCTTTTCTTATGTTGCTGTATTCGTATTTTTACATGTTTTATACAGTTACAACATACACATATACTGGAACTATATGAAAAAGGAATTTCTCATCATCATCATTGAAGTGGTACAACATAGTCACATCATATCAACATAGTCTCAACACAAATGATGTCGATCTCATCATCATCTCGAAATAGCGATACAAGTTATAATGATGACATGTCTCTTATACTGTCACCGTAGACACATGTTTCATCATCTACCTAAACTAAGACATACACGATAAGAGCGACCACGATGATCAAAAGCGGTATTATGTAGTAGTTTTTGTAGCGG
>NW_021195525.1:0-598 GCF_002162155.2 Triticum dicoccoides
TAAGTGTTTGAAAATCCTACCGAGTGGGGAGCCAGCCTCCCACTCGGGAGCTTAGCTTCAGTCCAGTACTCTCCTAAGTGTGAAAAATCCTACCGAGTGGAGAGCGACCCTCCCAGCGAGGGCTTAGCTACAGTCTAGTACTCGCCTAAGTGTTTGAAAATCCTACCGAGTGGTGAGCCAGCCTCCCACTCGGGGGCTTAGCTGCAGTCCAGTACTCGCCTAAGTGTTTGAAAATCTGACCGAGTGGTGAGCCAGCCTCCCACTCGGGGGCTTAGCTGCAGTCCAGTACTCGCCTAAGTGTTTGAAAATCCTACCAAGTGGAGAGCGACCCTCCCACTCGGGGGCTTAGCTGCAGTCCAGTACTCGCCTAAGTGTTCGAAAATCCTACCGAGTGGTGAGCGAGCCTCCCACTCGGGGGCTTAGGTGCAGTCCAGTACTTGCCTAAGTGTTTCAAAATCATACCGAGTGGTGAGCCAGCCTCCCACTTGGGGGGTTAGCTACAGTCCAGTACTCGCCTAAGTGTTTGAAAATCCTACCGAGTGGTGAGCCAGCCTCCCACTCGGGGGCTTAGCTGCAGTCCAGTACTCGCCTAAGTGTT
>NW_021195525.1:1271-1911 GCF_002162155.2 Triticum dicoccoides
TTTGATGATCCTACCGAGTGCAGAGCGACTCTCCCACTCGGAGGCTTAGCTACAGTCCATTACTCACCTAAGTTTGAAAATCCTACCGAGTGGAGAGCGACCCTCCCACTCGGGGGCTTAGCTGCAGTCCAGTACTCGCCTAAGTGTATGAAAATCCTACCGAGTGGTGAGCCAGCCTCCCACTCGGGGGCTTAGCTGCAGTCCAGTACTTGCCTAAGTGTTTGAAAATCCTACCGAGTGGAGAGCGACCCTCCCACTCGGGGGCTTAGCTGCAGTCCAGTACTCGCCTAAGTTTGAAAAATCCTACCGAGTGGAGAGCGACCCTCCCACTCGGGGGCTTAGCTGCAGTCTAGTACTCGCCTAAATGTTTGAAAATCCTACCGAGTGGTGAGCCAGCCTCCGACTCGGAGGCTTAGCTGCAGTCCAGTACTCGCCTAAGGGTTTGAAAATCCTACCGAGTGGTGAGCGACCCTCCCACTCGGGGGCTTAGCTGCAGTCCAGTACTCGCCTAAGTGTTTGAAAATCCTATCGAGTGGTGAGCCAGCCTCCAACTTGGGGGCTTAGCTGCAGTCCAGTACTCGCCTAAGTGTGAAAAATCCTACCGAGTGGAGAGCGACCCTCCCACTCGGGGGCGTAGCTG
>NW_021195525.1:2473-4153 GCF_002162155.2 Triticum dicoccoides
ACTCGCCTAAGTGTTTGAAAATCCTACCGAGTGGTGAGCCAGCCTCCCACTCGAGGGCTTAGCTGCAGTCCAGTACTCGCCTAAGTGTTTGAAAATCCTACCGAGTGGTGAGCCAGCTTCCCACTCGGGGGCTTAGCTGTAGTCCAGTACTGGCCTAAGTGTTTGAAGATCCTACCAAGTGGAGAGCGACCCTCCCACTCGGGGGCTTAGCTGCAGTCCAGTACTCGCCTAAGTGTTTGAAAATCCTACCGAGAGGTGAGCCAGCCTCCCACTCGAGGGCTTAGCTGCAGTCCAGTACTAGCCTGTCAGGACCCCGAATCAATGTCACATCGATCTAGCATGTAACACCTCATATCACTTTGTGGCCTCACGCATGGTATTCCCACAGGTGTCGCCTTACCTTGGCCCGGGACCGTTTGCGCCTTTTGGCACACGTATATGACGGTGTCGCTAGCATCCATATGATAAGGAGCCTGGGCTGACATGGCTAGTCGTAAACCCACAGTGGCACAGACTTACAGGGACAGGCATCCATGACCCAGCATCGAACGTGTCGGTCATCAGCAAGTGAATCCAGGCTGTAGCACTGGGCTAGCAGGACTCCGGTGAACCGGGCTGTAGCAGGCTAACAGGACTCCGGTATTCATCGCGTGACATTTCCCCGAAGGGACAGACACAGGAACGAAGAAGGACACATGCGGGCCAGCCTAAGTGTTCCGGAGCAGTAGCGAGCTACCATGGCTCGGTGGAAACACTAGGAGACATTTCCCGGTAAGAGAGGCTACTAAAGATAAACAACTAGATGGTCAGATCCCACACATACCAAGCATTTCAATAGCATACACACAATATGCTCGATATGTGCAAATACAACATGGCATCACAACATGACTCTACGACTCAAGTAATTTATTCAAATAGGCTCCGAGGAGCGAGATATTACAATCATGGGTCTCATGACCCAACAATCAGAGCATACAAGTCAAAGCACATGCGGAAGCTTAACATGTCTGAGTACAGACAACTATAAATGAAAAAGGCTGAGAAGCCTGACTATCTACCAGATACTGCCGAGGGCACAAGATCGTAGCTGAGGTAACAAGCTAAACGTCGAAGTCCACGTGGAACTACTAGTGAGACCAAAGTCTCTCTGCAAAAACATAAAATAGGCAAACGTGAGTACAAATGTACCCAGCAAGACTTACATCAGAACTAACTACATATGCATCATTATCCACAAAGGGGATGGTGGGGTTTAACTGCAGCAAGCCAGCTTTGACTCGGTGGCTATCCTGAACTACGACTGCAAGTAACTCTTTTGAGGTGGCGCACACGAGTCCACATATTCACCATATCAATACACCACTATGGATCCGCTCCCGTCTCCCTATGAGAACGCCATCCATAGCACTCACGCTTATCTTGCGCATTTTAAAGTATCCACTTTCACTTGTCTATGAACTGATATAAGCAACCCAGAAGTCCTTTACCGCGGACACGGCTATTCGAATAGATGATGTTAACCCTGCAGGGGTGTACTTCTTCATACATGTTTCCACCACTTAGCGTCTGCACACGACATGTGCTCGGCAGACTTCAAGCGAAAGCCGACGTGGGTGTAGACCACGACCTACCTAAACACCTAAGTCTCTAGTCCAGGTTTATCGCCTATTCGGGTTC
>NW_021195525.1:7757-8638 GCF_002162155.2 Triticum dicoccoides
CCTCGCACTCGGAGGCTTAGCTGCAGTCCAGTACTCGCCAAATTTTGAAAAATCCTACCGAGTGGAGAGCGACCCACCCACTTGGGGGCTTAGCTGTAGTCCAGTACTCGCCTAAGTGTTTGAAAATCCTACCGAGTGGAGAGCGACCCTCCCACTCGGGGGCTTAGCTGCAGTCCAGTACTCGCCTAAGTGTTTGAAAATCCTACCGAGTGGTGAGCCAGCCTCCCACTCGGGGGCTTAGCTGCAGTCCAGTACTCGCCTAAGTGTTCGAAAATCCTACCGAGTGGACAGCGACCCTCCCACTCGGGGGCTTAGCTGCAGTCCAGTACTCGCCTAAGTGTTTGAAAATCCTACCGAGTGGTGAGCCAGCCTCCCACTCGGGGGCTTAGCTGCAGTCCAGTTCTCGCCTAAGTGTTTCAAAATCCTACCGAGTGGTGAGCCAGCCTCCAACTCGGAGGCTTAGCTGCAGTGCAGTACTCGCCTAAATGTTTGAAAATCCTACCGAGTGGTGAGCTACCCTCCCACTCGGGGGCTTAGCTGCAGTCCAGTACTTGCCTAAGTGTTTGGAAATCCTATCGAGTGGTGAGCTAGCCTCCCACTCGGGGGCTTAGTTGCAGTCCAATACTCGCCTAAGTGTTTGAAAATCCTACCGAGTGGTGAGCCAGCCTCTCACTTGGGGGCTTAGCTGTAGTCCAGTACTCGCCTAAGTGTTTGAAAATCCTACCGAGTGGTAAGCTAGCCTCCCACTCGGGGTCTTAGCTGCAGTCCAGTACTCGCCTAAGTCTGAAAAATCCTACCGAGTGGAGAGTGACCCTCCCACTCGGGGGCTTAGCTGTAGTCCAGTACTCGCGTAAGTTTGAAGATCCTACCGAGTGGAGAGA
>NW_021195525.1:10381-11404 GCF_002162155.2 Triticum dicoccoides
TACTCGCCTATGTTTGAAGATCCTACCGAGTGGAGAGCGGCCCTCCCACTCAGAGGCTTAGCTGCAGTCCAGTACTCCCCTAAGTTTGAAAATCCTACCGAGTGGAGAGCGACCCTCCCACTCGGGGGCTTAGCTGTAGTCCAGTACTCGCCTAAGTGTTTGAAAATCCTATCGAGTTGTGAGCTAGCCTCCGACTCGGAGGCTTAGCTGCAGTCCAGTACTCGCCTAAGTGTTTGAAAATCCTACCGAGTGGTGAGCGACCCTCCCACTCGGGGGTTAGCTGCAGTCCAGTACTCGCCTAAGTGTTTGAAAATCCTACCGAGTGGTGAGCCAGCCTCCGACTCGGAGGCTTAGCTGCAGTCCAGTACTCACCTAAGTGTTTGAAAATCCTATCGAGTGGTGAGCGACCCTCCCACTCGGGGGCTTAGTTGCAGTCCAGTACTCGCCTAAGTGTTTGAAAATCCTACCGAGTGGTGAGCCAGCCTCCCACTCGGGGGCTTAGCTGCAGTCCAGTACTCGCCTAAGTGTTTGAAAATCCTGCCGAGTGGTGAGCCAGCCTCCGACTCGGAGGCTTAGCTGCAGTCCAGTACTCGCCTAAATGTTTGAAAATCCTACCGAGTGGTGAGCGACCCTCCCACTCGGGGGCTTAGCTGCAGTCCAGTACTCGCCTAAGTGTTTGAAAATCCTACCGAGTGGTGAGCCAGCCTCCCACTCGGGGGCTTAGCTGCTGTCCAGTACTCGCCTAAGTTTTTGAAAATCCTACCGAGTGGTGAGACAGCCTCCCACTCGGGGGCTTAGCTACAGTTCAGTACTCGCCTAAGTGTTTGAAAATCCTATCGAGTGGTGAGCCAGCCTCCGACTCGGAGGCTTAGCTGCAGTCTAGTACTCGCCTAAGTTTTTGAAAATCCTACCGAGTGGTGAGCCAGCCTCCCACTCGGGGGCTTAGCTGCAGTCCAGTACTCGCCTAAGTGTTTGAAAATCCTACCGAGTGGAGAGCGACCCTCCCACTCGGGGGCTTAGCTG
>NW_021195525.1:13124-14101 GCF_002162155.2 Triticum dicoccoides
AATCCTACGGAGTGGAGAGCGACCCTCCCACTCGGGGGCTTAGCTGCAGTCCAGTACTCGCCTAAGTGTTTGAAAATCCTACCGAGTGGTGAGCCAGCCTCCCACTCGGGGGCTTAGCTGCAGTCTAGTACTCACCTAAGTGTTTGAAAATCCTACCGAGTGGACAGCGACCCTCCCACTCGGGGGCTTAGCTGCAGTCCAGTACTCGCCTAAGTGTTTGAAAATGCTACCGAGTGGTGAGCCAGCCTCCCACTCGGGGGCTTAGCTGTAGTCCAGTACTCGCCTAAGTGTTTGAAAATCCTACCGAGTGGTGAGCCAGCCTCCCACTCGGAGGCTTAGCTGCAGTCCAGTACTCGCCTAAGTGTTTGAAAATCCTACCGAGTGGTGAGCCAGCCTCCCACTCGGAGGCTTAGCTGCAGTCCAGTACTCGCCTAAGTTTGAAAAATCCTACCGAGTGGAGAGCGACCCTCCCACTCGGGGGCTTAGCTGTAATCCAGTACTCGCCTAAGTGTTTGAAAATCCTACCGAGTGGTGAGCCAGCCTCCCACTCGGGGGCTTAGCTGCAGTCTAGTACTCGCCTAAGTGTTTGAAAATTCTACCGAGTGGTGAGCCAGCCTCCGATCGGAGGCTTAGCTGCAGTCCAGTACTCGCCTAAGTGAGAAAAATCCTACCGAGTGGAGAGCGACCCTCCCACTCAGGGGCTTAGCTGTAGTCCAGTACTCGCCTAAGTGTTTGAAAATCCTACCGAGTGGTGAGCCAGCCTCCCACTCGGGGGCTTAGCTGCAGTCTAGTACTCGCCTAAGTGTTTGAAAATCCTACCGAGTGGACAGCGACCCTCCCACTCGGGGGCTTAGCTGTTGTCCAGTACTCGCCTAAGTGTTTGAAAATCCTACCGAGTGGTGAGCCAGCCTCCCACTCGGGGGCTTAGCTGCAGTCCAGTACTCGCCTAAGTGTTTGAAAATCCTACCGAGTGGTGA
>NW_021195525.1:16605-17217 GCF_002162155.2 Triticum dicoccoides
CCAGTACTCGCCTAAGTTTGAAAAATCCTACCGAGTGGAGAGCGACCATCCCACTCGGAGGCTTAGCTGTAGTATAGTACTCGCCTAAGTTTGAAAAATCCTACCGAGTGGAGAGCGACCCTCCCACTCGGAGGCTTAGCTGCAGTCCAGTACTCACCTAAGTTTGAAAAATCCTACCGAGTGGAGAGCGACCCACCCACTCGGGGGCTTAGCTGTAGTCCAGTACTCGACTAAGTGTTTGAAAATCCTACCGAGTGGAGAGCGACCCTCCCACTCGGGGGCTTAGCTGCAGTCTAGTACTCGCCTAAGTGTTTGAAAATCCTACCGAGTGGTGAGCCAGCCTCCCACTCGGGGGCTTAGCTGCAGTCCAGTACTCGCCTAAGTGTTTGAAAATCCTACCGAGTGGACAGCGACCCTCCCACTCGGGGGCTGAGCTGCAGTCCAGTACTCGCCTAAGTGTTTGAAAATCCTACCGAGTGGTGAGCCAGCCTCCCACTCGGGGGCTTAGCTGCAGTCCAGTTCTCTCCTAAGTGTTTCAAAATCCTACCGAGTGGTGAGCCAGCCTCCGACTCGGAGGCTTAGCTGTAGTCCAGTACTTGCCTAAATGTTTGA
>NW_021195526.1:0-1880 GCF_002162155.2 Triticum dicoccoides
GATGATGGCACCCGTGAAGCCAATGAGAACAGGATCGGCCCCTTCTACAACCTTGTAGGCCTCATCACACACATTGATGTCCAAGGTGCAAAAGTGGATCATTCTGATGATGATGCTGACACTGATGATGCTCCAGCTCCTCCTCCTAAGCCGCAGAAGCAAAAGAAAGCTAAGGCTTCAAAACCAACCGCTGCTCCAAAAGCTTCTCGAGTGAAGCCATTGGCAACTGCCCCTCCTGCTCCCAATAACACCTCTGAAGATCTCTCTCACATCTCCAAGAAGCGCGAGAAGCCACAAAAGAAAACTATTCAGAGATCCAATCAAGCACTGACACCAGCTGTTGTTCTGAGGAACGAATCTGAAGCCATTGATCTATCTTCAGATGAGGAGTTTGGTAACGATGCTCTTGAGCAGCTGACAAAGAGCAAGCAAGAGGCGGAGATCTTCAATGATCTACCCCTCTTCGATGTGAACATTTTGGACAATTTCATTGATGAGTGGTTTGACAATCAAGATCTCAGTTTTGATGATCTTCAACTCCCCATTGGCATCAGCGTCGCCTTCCAAGGCGCAATTGCTCCTGAGCTGGCTCTGGCTCAGTGAATTGTTGAATTGAAGAACAAGATTGACTTTGAGAAAGAGTAGTTCAATAAGCATGTGGCCAAGCTTAGTGTGGCTGATGTTCAGAAATTCAAGCTGATGCTGAATGACCTCAAGGAGGCGTTTCATAAGAAATGCGAAGAAGCAAAAGGTTCAAGAGAGCGCATGAAAAATCTTGCTGCCAAGTGTGTTCAAGCTTACAACGAAGCTGAGAGGCGCAAGGCTCTTGGGCGTCCTGGCATTGACCCCAAGATGGCTACCAAAAAGAAGAAGAAGTCTACTGTGGCCCCAACTGAAGCTCCAAGGCAGGAAAAACCTCACATTGTCTTCCCAGCCAGAATGACAGGCTCGAAGCCTAAGGTCCCCACAGTGGCTTCAGAATAGAAGAAAGCCAAGGCAGCTGAAGCCGAAGCCAGAAAGCGAAAAATCAAGAGCACCGCTGATGATGCACCACCCCCCAAGAAGAGAAAAACCAAGAAGAGAGATAGGGCTGCTCCCAAAGAGCCCCTTGTTGTCGAGCCCATTGCTTTTTCTCATCCTGCGTCTGAAAATCAAGAGCCTCAGTTCATAGTTCATGAGTATGCTTCCACAGAGGCTCCTGAAGCTCAAGAAGTTCCGGTTGTTGACCCCATCACGACTGAAGACATTGGTCCTCAAGACAATGAAGAAGATGATGAAGTCCTTCCTCAAATTGAGCGCCCAAAGGTATCATCGCCCGTTCTCATGAACAGCAAGCTCATCAGTATTGGTCGTCCTTTGACGCCAATCTCTCAAGATGCCTCATGGGCTGATCGCCCCCAACCAGCAACTCCTAGTCAAGATTCACCAAGTACACCCCGTCCTCCACCAGCACAAGTCACCAGTCCGGTGGTGAATGATGATAATTACATGGAGACCACACCCTCGCCAAAGGCGTCGCCCGTGTTTCAACGGCTTCGCAAAGGTCTAAGGCCATCTGTCTCCATGACTACCATCACAGAACAAGACTCAAACCAGTCCAACTCAGTGGCACGTTAAGTGTTCCCTAAAGATAATCCTTTTGTGACAGTTCCAGTGTCTGAAGCTAATGCTTCTGAAGACAATCCGGTTGCATCAGCCGATGAAAGACAAGGAGAAGAAGAGCGTGTTGCTACTCCCCCTACCACCCAAGAAGTTGTTCTCGACGAGAACGTGTCTGTGCCCGACCCTCCAGCTACTCAAGTGGAGGTTGAGAATCCTAAGGCAGCCACCAACAACACTACTGAAGCTAATGACGTTTTCATGGCTGAAGACAATGTGGC
>NW_021195527.1:0-1880 GCF_002162155.2 Triticum dicoccoides
GATGATGGCACCCGTGAAGCCAATGAGAACAGGATCGGCCCCTTCTACAACCTTGTAGGCCTCATCACACACATTGATGTCCAAGGTGCAAAAGTGGATCATTCTGATGATGATGCTGACACTGATGATGCTCCAGCTCCTCCTCCTAAGCCGCAGAAGCAAAAGAAAGCTAAGGCTTCAAAACCAACCGCTGCTCCAAAAGCTTCTCGAGTGAAGCCATTGGCAACTGCCCCTCCTGCTCCCAATAACACCTCTGAAGATCTCTCTCACATCTCCAAGAAGCGCGAGAAGCCACAAAAGAAAACTATTCAGAGATCCAATCAAGCACTGACACCAGCTGTTGTTCTGAGGAACGAATCTGAAGCCATTGATCTATCTTCAGATGAGGAGTTTGGTAACGATGCTCTTGAGCAGCTGACAAAGAGCAAGCAAGAGGCGGATATCTTCAATGATCTGCCCCTCTTCGATGTGAACATTTTGGACAATTTCATTGATGAGTGGTTTGACAATCAAGATCTCAGTTTTGATGATCTTCAACTCCCCATTGGCATCAGCGTCGCCTTCCAAGGCGCAATTGCTCCTGAGCTGGCTCTGGCTCAGTGAATTGTTGAATTGAAGAACAAGATTGACTTTGAGAAAGAGTAGTTCAATAAGCATGTGGCCAAGCTTAGTGTGGCTGATGTTCAGAAATTCAAGCTGATGCTGAATGACCTCAAGGAGGCGTTTCATAAGAAATGCGAAGAAGCAAAAGGTTCAAGAGAGCGCATGAAAAATCTTGCTGCCAAGTGTGTTCAAGCTTACAACGAAGCTGAGAGGCGCAAGGCTCTTGGGCGTCCTGGCATTGACCCCAAGATGGCTACCAAAAAGAAGAAGAAGTCTACTGTGGCCCCAACTGAAGCTCCAAGGCAGGAAAAACCTCACATTGTCTTCCCAGCCAGAATGACAGGCTCGAAGCCTAAGGTCCCCACAGTGGCTTCAGAATAGAAGAAAGCCAAGGCAGCTGAAGCCGAAGCCAGAAAGCGAAAAATCAAGAGCACCGCTGATGATGCACCACCCCCCAAGAAGAGAAAAACCAAGAAGAGAGATAGGGCTGCTCCCAAAGAGCCCCTTGTTGTCGAGCCCATTGCTTTTTCTCATCCTGCGTCTGAAAATCAAGAGCCTCAGTTCATAGTTCATGAGTATGCTTCCACAGAGGCTCCTGAAGCTCAAGAAGTTCCGGTTGTTGACCCCATCACGACTGAAGACATTGGTCCTCAAGACAATGAAGAAGATGATGAAGTCCTTCCTCAAATTGAGCGCCCAAAGGTATCATCGCCCGTTCTCATGAACAGCAAGCTCATCAGTATTGGTCGTCCTTTGACGCCAATCTCTCAAGATGCCTCATGGGCTGATCGCCCCCAACCAGCAACTCCTAGTCAAGATTCACCAAGTACACCCCGTCCTCCACCAGCACAAGTCACCAGTCCGGTGGTGAATGATGATAATTACATGGAGACCACACCCTCGCCAAAGGCGTCGCCCGTGTTTCAACGGCTTCGCAAAGGTCTAAGGCCATCTGTCTCCATGACTACCATCACAGAACAAGACTCAAACCAGTCCAACTCAGTGGCACGTTAAGTGTTCCCTAAAGATAATCCTTTTGTGACAGTTCCAGTGTCTGAAGCTAATGCTTCTGAAGACAATCCGGTTGCATCAGCCGATGAAAGACAAGGAGAAGAAGAGCGTGTTGCTACTCCCCCTACCACCCAAGAAGTTGTTCTCGACGAGAACGTGTCTGTGCCCGACCCTCCAGCTACTCAAGTGGAGGTTGAGAATCCTAAGGCAGCCACCAACAACACTACTGAAGCTAATGACGTTTTCATGGCTGAAGACAATGTGGC
>NW_021195528.1:0-1110 GCF_002162155.2 Triticum dicoccoides
GTTGCGTATCCGGAATCGTCTCGTCGTTCTGAGCAACTTTCATGTTGAAAATATTTTAATCCGAGTTACGGATTAAAAGATATGATTTTCTAAAGATTTTATTAATTTCTAGAATTTATTTAATTATTTAATTAATTCGGAAAATGGATTTATGACGTCAGCATGACGTCATGCTGACATCAGCAGTCAACAGGGTTGACTAGGTCAATCTGACGTGTGGGTCCAGTGGGACCCACCTGTCATTCTCTATTTAGGTTAATTAGGGTTTAGGTTAATTAGTTAGCTTAATTAACTGTTTAGTTTAATTTGTGATTAGGTTAATCTAATCAGGATTAATTAACTTAATTAATTACTTGATTAATTAATTAATATTTTAATTATTTTAGTTATTATTCATTTATTTATTTAATATATTTTTATATTTTTATATTATTATTTGTTTAAAATGTTCTAGGGGCTGGGCCCCACTTGTCTGTGGCCCGGGGGCCAAACAGCCACGGGCGAACGGGTTACGGGCGTGTGGGCGCCAACCCGTTTGGGCGCCCGCCCAGGCAAATGGAGGCGCCGGCGATTGCAGTCGGCGGCGATGGCTGCAAGAGGTGGGCGTGGCCTGCGCGGGGACCGCGGTGAGCGCGGTGGTTGGTCGGGACGGTAGGGGCGAGCAGGGCGCCGGTCCAGGCACGGTGAGCGCAAGCACTAGGCCGGCCGGAGGCGTGACGGCGAGCGCGGGGAACGGGTATGGCGGTGTGCACGTGCGCGCGAGGGAGTAGCGAACGGTGGCCGCACGGGAGGAGGGAAAGGAGGAGATGAGGGGGGTTCCTCACAGGGGAGCTGCAGGGGGAAGGCAGTGTGCTCGGGGAGGTGTCGGGGTCGGCGCGACGAGGCGGAGCAGCTCCGTTCGTGGAGGAGGAAGACGGGGACGATCGGCGGAGAGGAAGCAGTCCGGCGAGGTGGTCCCGACGTCGTGGCCTCCGGCGAGGTACTCGGGTGATGGCGCATCCAGATCGGGGAAGATGGGGAGGCGCAGGAGGGAGACGAGGAAGCGAGGTGGAGGGCGACGGCGAGGTCCAGTGAGAAGGGGGCCGTGGCACGGGCGTGAGGGAGGGGGCC
>NW_021195529.1:0-565 GCF_002162155.2 Triticum dicoccoides
CTGCCTCTTCTTACTATATTATTGGTTCTTGTTTGGTTCTTCTCTTTGTGAGTTTTGGAGCTTATGGTCATCTTCGTGACAAGCTCAAGTTCATCGAAAATGGAGTTCACTCGCATCTTCTATGATGTTTTCGATGTTGGAGGTTATGCCTATTCTTCTTAGTTGGAGGTTTTACTCCTCTATTTGTTGGCATACCTCCCCTGCCTCATCTTACTATATTATTGGTTCTTGTTTGGTTCTTCTCTTTGTGAGGTTTGGAGCTTATGGTCATCTTGGTGACATGCTTGAGTTCATCGAAAACGGAGTTCACTCGCATCTTCGATGATGTTTTCGATGTTGGAGGTTATGCCGGTTCTTCTCAGTTGGAGGTTTCACACCTCTATTTGTTGGCATACCTCCCCTACCTCTTCTTACTATATTATTGGTTCTTGTTTGGTTCTTCTCTTTGTGAGTTTATGGGCTTATAGTCATCATGGTGACAAGCTCGAGTTCATCGTAAACGGAGTTCACTCGCATCTTCTATGATGTTTTCGATGTTGGAGGTTATGCCGGTTCTTCTCAGTTG
>NW_021195530.1:0-800 GCF_002162155.2 Triticum dicoccoides
TCACCCAATTCGGAGTCCGTATGAAAAACTTGTGTGCGTTTTGAGTCAGGTATGTCTGTGCAGTCCGAATCTGAATCCAGAACGTGAGAGACTTGGACTCTATCTTCTCTTGGGCCAAAAGTGACGTGAGAGAACTTTTTGGACAGCAAATAAACATCTCTTTCTTCCTTATCTTCATATGTGGATTGTACAAATGTCCCATACACCTGCAATTAGACAAAACACAAAAGTGTGTGAAGTATTTTTGTTCTGGATAACATAAATAGATTATTGAATAGTTTGCACTAGAAATAACCTGACAAATATGCATATATGCAATATTTTTGGTCATATCCAAGGTAGTCATGTCCTCATCATCCTCCCCTTCTTGAAAATAAAGCCGTCCTCGGCGTTGCTTAATCTGAAATGTGGCTAACAAAAGAGACAAGGTGTACATGTTGTATATGTATAAGTCATCCATTTTTACTTCCCCTGATTTTTGCATATATGACACATGAATAGATGAGTAACTTGCATAGTTCATAAAATCTAAAGCCAAAAAAATAGCACAAGAAGTAGAAGGCATGAAAATATTGCAACTCAGTTTGCACATATAAGTGAAGCTCTTATTCATTTCAAAAGATTGACAATGTTCATCATTAAACCATCCCAACATTGGTGAATAAACCTTACTTGCATCAAATTTACATGCTACAACATGCTTAAATAAGCAAACATGCAATAAGTCATTCAACACAGAATCATCACCAAGATTAGAGGTCATATCAAAATGATTAAACATTGGTTCTTTTGCATCAATA
>NW_021195531.1:0-2464 GCF_002162155.2 Triticum dicoccoides
GATAGATCTAGCAGCTTCTTCATTCATAACATAACCCTCAGGAACAACAGGCAATACATAATCATTGGGAGAATTTTCATCATCACTATCATCAATAATAGCATCTTCAATAAATTCATTCCCCCTAACTCTAGCAAGTTATTCATCAAGAAATTCACCTAATGGCAAAGTAGTATCACGCACAGAAGTAGTTTCATCATGCATAGCAGAAGTGGCATCATCAATAACATGCGACATATCAAAATTCATAGCAGTAGCAGGTTTAGGTGTCGCAAGCTTACTCATAATAGAAGGAGAATCTAGTGCAGAGGTAGATGGCAGTTCCTTACCTCCCCTTCTAGGTGAGGGATAAATCTTGGTTTTAGCGTCTTTCAAGTTCTTCATAGTGATCAACAGATATAAATCCCAAGTGACTCAGAGAATAGAGCTATGCTCCCCGGCAACGGCGCCAGAAATTAGTCTTGATAACCCACAACTGTAGGGGATCGCAACATCTTTCGAGGGTAAAGTATTCAACCCAAATTTATTGATTCGACACAAGGGGAGCCAAAGAATATTCTTGAGTATTAGCAGTTGACCACACCTTGATAACTTAGTATCTGCAGCAAACTATTTAGTAGCAAAGTAGTATGATAGTAATGGTAACGGTGGCAAAAGTAAAGATAATAGTTTTTGGGTTTTTGTAGTAGTTGTAACAGTAGCAACGGAAAAGTAAATAAGCGAAGAACAATATGTGAAAAGCTCGTAGGCAATGGATCAGTGAAGGATAATTATGCCGGATGCGATTCCTCATGTAATAGCTATAACATAGGGTGACACAAAACTAGCTCCAGTTCATCAATGTAATGTAGGCATGTATTCCGTAAATAGTAATACGTGCTTATGGAAAAGAACTTGCATGACATGTTTTGTCCTACCCTCCTGTGGCAGCGGGGTCCTAGTGGAAACTAAGGGATATTAAGGCCTCCTTTTAATAGAGAACCGGACCAAAGCATTAACACATAGTGAATACATGAACTCTTCAAACTACGGTCATCACCGAGAAGTATCCCGATTATTGTCACTTCGGGGTTGTCGGATCATAACACATAATAGGTGACTATAGACTTGCAAGATAGGATCAAGAACACACATATATTCATGAAAACATAATAGGTTCAGATCTGAAATCATGGCACTCGGGCCTTAGTGACAAGCATTAAGCATAACAAAGTCATAGCAACATCAATCTCAGAACATAGTGGATACTAGGGATCAAACCCTAACAAAACTAACTTGATTACATGGTAAATCTCATCCAACCCATCACCGTCCAGCAAGCCTACGATGGAATTACTCACGCACGGCGGTGAGCATCATGAAATTGGTGATGGAGGATGGTTGATGATGATGACGGCGACGAATCCCCCTCTCCAGAGCCCCGAACGGACTCCAGATCAGCTCTCCCGAGAGAGATTAGGGCTTGGCGGCGGCCCCGTGTCATAAAATGCGATGAAACTTTCTCTCTGATTTTTTCTCCCCGAGACGGAAGATATGGAGTTGGAGTTGAGGTCGGTGGAGGTCCAGGGGGCCCACGAGATAGGAGGGCGCGCCCTATAGGGGGGGGGGCGCCCCCTGTCTCGTGGACAGGGTGTGGGCCCCCTGGTGTATTTCTTTCGCCCAAAAATTCTTATTAATTCCAAAAAGTGCCTCCGTGGATTTTCAGGACATTCCGAGAACTTTTCTTTTCTACACATAAAACAACATCATGGCAGTTCTGCTGAAAACAACGTTATTCCGGGTTAGTTTCACTAGTCGTCAACCCGTGCAGTAGCACGGGCTAGTATGTTTTTTTTCAAAATTCATAAAATACTGGGTATTCACTAATGTTATTTGCAATATAGTACTTTCATCGGAGCCCACCAAACCAATTTTTCTTCTAGATTCCTCAAATTATTTTTAAGAATTTAATTTATTTTCTCAACATGATCAACAAACCATCCAAAAGCAGTAAAGCGTGAAGGCCAAATGCATATCTATAAATTGGATTTATTTATAAGTATTTACAATAATTATGTTACCTTAGGAACTAAATATTGGAACGACATATTGGGTACCTCCTTGTTTCATAATCTACCCTGCATTGTTTCCTATAAACTATAGTAAGCTAATAACAATTCTTGTGTGTTGAGATATTTAGGAACATAACATGACATGTCAACCATGTTTATTCCTAATTGCAAATTATCCGGTTTGTATCAGGCCGTAATATTGTGAATTCTTCTACATCAATTTAGACATGGGGTACTTGACACATATGAGCTTTACCATTGTACTCAACTCAGATGACTCTTCGATCAGAACTTAAAGTGTGATGTGAATTAAATGCTGAGAGAATGGTAGGCACAATGAAGCTTCATCTATGTCAAACATGTTTTTTACAGATCTAAGCCAAACATGTTAGAATGACTAACAAACATGACAT
>NW_021195532.1:0-924 GCF_002162155.2 Triticum dicoccoides
GTAAACTGATTACTGGCATACTTCTTAATTACTTCTGCTAGTGGATAAATGATCAAATGTACCCAGCTGTTGTTTCGTCTTGGGAAATTGGTATACCCAGGAAAAGGAACAGTAGCTCCGGTTGCTAATTTACTGTGTAGAAACTACTAATTTTATTAAAGCTGAATCTTCTTTTTGAATGGAGTATACCTTTTTTTTTGTTATCTTCATTCTGAATACTCCTTAGTTTGTAGTTATTTATATTTCTAAGTGAAGTATATTAATAACAATAGTATATGTTCCTTTACCCAAAAAAGAGTCACAATATGTGGTATATACCCCATTAAAAAAGTATATACTAATTAAAAAAGTATATGCTTCCAGACCAAAATAGTAGTAGTATATACTACAATTTAAAAATGTACATACTCAGCTACAAAAAAAATTATATAGTCCATACCAAAAAAAGTAGTATATATTTGTCATGCACAAATAGTACATACTTGTATGTAGAAAAAGCTCTATAAACTACAATGCAGAAAGCAGTATATACACTGATGTGATAAAAAAAGAGTTCTTCCATAAGAAGTGGTATATACTCACATAAAAAAGTATATGCTTCCAGACCAAAAAAAGGAGTATATAGTACAATATAAAAAACAAGTATATACTCATACTCACATAAAAAAAAGTAGTAATGCTCCTTACCAAAAAAAATTAGTATATATTGGCCATGCACAAATAGTACATATACTTTCCACACAACAACAAAAAACATACTACGCATACTTTGCATGTAGAAAAACCTCTATATACTACAATTCAAATAGCAGTATATATACCCTACAAAAACAGAGTACGATCTTTCATAAGACGTGGTATATACTCACGTGCAAAAAATAGTATATATTGGCCATGCATATATTTTTTATATAAAAGTGCTGA
>NW_021195533.1:0-2436 GCF_002162155.2 Triticum dicoccoides
GGTAAGATCCTGAGAAAAGACCTGTGGGTTAGGGCCCACTCAAAAGATACACCATTGAACGATTTGAAAGAGAGATTGTGTCGGTTGAATTAAATGGCTCAAAAGAGATATCATCCTTGAAAGAGCTTGAATGAATGCAGAGTGGAAACACGAATCTTTGAGATATCTTCGGCACTTCAGATATGAATAGAGAGAGGTGAGCGATTAAGAAGTGCACCGGGTTGGGAAAACATTAGAACCGAGCAAAGTATATGATCGAAAAAGCTTGAATTAAATCCACCAGAGAAGAAAAGAATGAAGAATGGTGAACTTGAAGCTCCGTTAGTATCTTCCTGAGAATCACCGGATAAGAATATTGACGGGAAAGAATGGAGAGACTTCACATGAATAAAATAGATACTTGATTCAGAAATCTGAGTCCTTGAAGAAAAAGGGGTGGGAGGGTGGGTAAAACAAAGGCAACTTGGAGACGGATGAAACAAACACCATTGACGAAAATTGAGATTGGATCTTGCGAATGGGAAAAATGATAGGATCATCTCGAAGAGAAACACACCGGTTGGAAATAGAATTGAGATGACAATCTCGATAAATAAGAAGGGTTAGTGTTCACATAGGAATATGAGAACATCACTTAGGAAAGGTATGGAATCAACATTTGACATTGAAGCAACTCGAATACCATAAACCAAAATAAAACAAAGGATTGGCTTGCAGAATAAGCCGGAAACAAACATATGATAGATCCCATATCATAGCATGTGTCTGTTGGAAAGATATTCTAGGAGCTACTTGAATTCCCACTTATAAACTCCCGAAACTTTCCGGTTATGCAATCAGGTGTTGGGGATACAGGGGAAGCATAATATCTCACCCAAACTAACAATTCCTACATCCAGCTGTATCCATCCTTCAACGCATAACCAAGAAACCTTCGGAAATCATTTACCTCAACCTTCGAAAAGCATCCGTTATACGAGTTATGGCAATACTCCCGAACTCCCGCCCCAGTACTGGGTGGCGTCGAGGTTATCTCACCAACAACTGCATAAAAGAGATTTTCGATGTCGGCGAACTTAGGTATTCCAGAACTGCAACATTAAAGTTGTGACGACAACACCTCGGAGCTCAACTCCCCGGGACACTGCCACAACCCCTAAATGTCAGGAGGCACAAAGAACAATGTTCTCGTCACAAAAACATCGGAACAATTCCAAGATACCCGCGTGATCCTAGAAAACAATTTCGTGAAATTTGAGAAGAGAAGAGTCAAAACTCTACGTCAGGAGGCCTCACCATAGCGACGAAGGGACTGAGGAGTAAAAAGAATCCTACTCTCCGATATATATAATCCTAAGACTCAAAACATTTTGTTCTAGACTCAACAACATTAGCAATTCGATCAAGCAGGGGGCTCCTAAGTCGGGGAAGGCTCTGATACCAACTTGTAACACCCATGATGCGGCTATATCTCCCATGTGTCGGGGCATGACTTAGAGGCATAACCGCATGGTAGGCATGTCGCAAGAGGGGTAATCTTTACACATCCCATGTACTGAATAAGAAAGGGATAAAGAGTCGGCTTACAATCGCCACTTCACGCAATACATAAATATATCAAATATCATCCAGAATACAATCAAGGTCCGACTACGGAACCAAAATAAAGAAACACAACCCCAAATGCTAGATCCCCGATCGCCCCAACTGGGCTCCACTATTGATCGAAAGGAAAACGAAATAACACAACGAACACGATCTTCATCGAGCTCCCACTTGAGCTCAGTTGCGTCATCTGCACTGGCATCATCAGCACCTGCAACTATTTGAAAGTATCTGTGAGTCACGAGGACTCAGCAATCTCACACCCACGAGATCAAGACTATTTAAGCTTATGGGTAGGAAAGGGTAGTGAGGTGGAGCTGCAGCAAGCACTAGCATTTATGGTGGCTAACATACGCAAATAAGAGCGAGAAGAGAAGCAACGCACGGTCGAGAAACTACAAGTGATCAAGAAGTGATCATAAAACTACTTACGTTCAAGCATAACACAAGAACCGTGTTCAATTCCCGGACCCTGCCGAGAAGAGACCATTATGGCTACACACGCGGTTGATTCATTTTAATTAAGTTAAGTGTCAAGTTATCTACAACCGGATATTAACAAATTCCCATCTGCCCATAACCGCGGGCACGACTTTCGAAAGTTCAAACCCTGCAAGGGTGTCCCAACTTAGCCCATCACAAGCTCTCACGGTCAACGAAGGATATTCCTTCTCCCAGGACGACCCGATCAGACTCAGAATCCCGGTTACAAGACATTTCGACAATGGTAAAACAAAACCAGCAAAGCCACCCGAATGTGCCGACAAATCCCGATAGGAGCTGCACATATCTCATTCTCAGGGCACACCGAATGGGCAAGACGTCGGGTTG
>NW_021195534.1:0-905 GCF_002162155.2 Triticum dicoccoides
AAGTAGTTGGAATAGGATATAATCTACAATGTTCAGACCACCAGACACATGCAAAACTAGTGAAAGCACAAACAGCAGCAGCAACCCGTCTCTCCTCGGGATATTGTAAACATGTAAAACGTTGTTCAGTTTCTAACTCCCAAGTAAGATATATATCAGGAACATATCTACCCTCAAATGGTGGAATATTCAATTTCAGTTTAGGAATATGGACATCATCTCGTACCTGAGGTGGTGGTGCAGGCCTACCATTACGAATATATACCTGAGGTCGACCTGCTGGTGGTGGTGCTGGTGGTTGCACGTAGTTCTGATTTTGAGCAACCTCATCCTCGTAATCTCCCACATAATCATCCTCCTCCGCATCAGCAGCAGGAGCCACAGAAGTATCAACAGCAGCACCAACAGTTTGGCCAAACGCAAGAGGAACACAGCTCACTCGGCGGAGGTCTATTTCGCGATGTGGAGGTAGTCGTCGTTGTTGTTGTTGGAGAGGTGCATTGGGTGCAGCGGGTGGTGGTGATGGAAGACGCGCGAGCAATTCATTAAACTTGTTATCGAGCTTTGTTTCGAACGTCTTCTCAAGGCCAGTGATCTTCTCCATGGCCTCTTCAAAATTGTTCAGCACATCTTGCACCTGTTCAGTCATCATTTGCTGAAACTTATCATGAAGCTCCTTGTTCGATAAATTCTCCCAGTCAATCTCGTCGGCTTGTGATCCTGGCATGGTTACCAGCAATAGAAACACACAAGAATATGATCCTACAGACTACGAACAAGTGGTGGTGGTGGGTGTCACAAATCCGTCAAGCAAAACTCAAATTCTTACCAGTTCTTACCCAGCAACAGGCGGTGATCGGCAACCGTTGTAGTCAAAACTCTCAAAGCTTGGATAGAGCGATTAC
>NW_021195535.1:0-667 GCF_002162155.2 Triticum dicoccoides
GATAAGTTCTCCCAGTCAATCTCGTCGGCTTGTGATCCTGGCATGGTTAGCAGCAATAGAAACACACAAGAATATGATCCTACAGACTACTAAGAAGTGGTGGTGGTGTATCACAAATCCGTCAAGCAAATCTCAAATTCTTACCAGTTCTTACCCAGCAGCAGGCGGTGATCGGCAACCGTTGTAGTCAAAAACTCTCAAAGCTTGGATAGAGCGATTACCAGGGAGAGTCGAACACACGACGTAGATGTATGTGGAGCTGGGAAGGCTTATAGTATGGTAGCAAAAAGGGTCAGCAATAATCAATTCAGAGATGCAAAGTTGAATAAACGCTCAACGACGGTACTGTGCTGGTCCTAGGCTAGACTGTGCTAGAGACGCGAGCCTAGAACACCAACAAAATCACGGCGCGGCACGTAAACAAGGGAAAAGTACACTCTGAAATTTTTCTTTTCGCTCTCTTTTTTTTTGCGCTCTTTTTTTTTGCGCTGCTTTTTTTTTTGCGAAAAAGCACTATAATGGCGAGTGTCTCAAAACTCTTCCTAGGTCAAACTGACAGGATGGGCACGAAATTTTTTTTTTGTTCGAATTTTTTTTTTTCGACTGCCCGGACCCAAAAACTGGAAACGGGTCAAAAAAAACTTCCTATAATGGCACCTGTCTCAAA
>NW_021195536.1:0-1106 GCF_002162155.2 Triticum dicoccoides
TTGATTTTTGGTGCTCGGACTCTTTGATTCTGGCCGTTGTTGTTGCTATTAGGTTAGATTAGGTCGCCTTCTAATCTCAGTTGATTATGGTTCGGACATCTGGTTTAATTTTGTGGTAATCGTGGGTGTGGATAGGTCTTAGTGGTGGTAAGTGTGGTCGGTTCTAATAAGGATTTTGTTATGGTGTTACTGTTGTGGATGTGGTTGTTTAGGACATCCAATAATGTTTGGTGTTTATGGATTTCAAGTTGTGCATCAGTGGCTGAGGATTTAAAAAGTAACCCTAAGTTTTTTCACATAATGTTGTTTTATGTTGGTTTTGTTTGATGCGGTGTGTCTATTGATTAGGCTTTTGTGGTGCTCCAGTTAGCATGTTTACAATGCTTGATTTGCTTGTTATGTCTTGTTCTGTTCAATTATCATGATGTGTATATTGAACTTGCCAACGATATTGCACTCAAATTACCAGATGCTTAAACTCTCTTACTTATCGGTGTTGTCTTGTTATGGTTGAATTATCATGGTGATGGTTTTACACTTACCACTGTCATCTTACCGTAGTTAACAGAAGTTTTTCTAGACTAACTATATGCAGCACAATGCTGATTTCTCATTCATTTGTTTTGGTTGGTTTATTAATGAACATGTGTGAATGCTATTTCTTATCACTGGTAATTTGGTTGTAACTTACCAATTGCATTGTGCCTCAATTATTAGTCACACATGCTTTTTATATACCTGTGCTATCTGTTTTACTTTTTTTTAGCATGTGCGATGGACCAATTGCAGTTTGCTTGTTTCCTTTTATCAGCTGTATTATTGCTTTGTCAAACACCTGTTTTATAAATGTTACAGTTTATTGTGATATCAGTTTTTCAAAGTCATCTAATGGTTTCATTCGCTTTGCTTTTTTTTCCTATGTGTCAGGGAGACAATGCCGAGGAAGCGTAAAGGAGATGGTGATGGAATCGATGAGGTTCCTTCGAAAAAGGCGAAACGCCCTCCTCCGTGGAACAGAGCCTCACCCAGTTCGCTTCTTCTAGCATGCAAGGACATGAATGATGACAGGAAGGGTGCCATTGATGATATGGATTTAACTAGCCTTC
>NW_021195537.1:0-1092 GCF_002162155.2 Triticum dicoccoides
AGTAGTTGGAATAGGATATAATCTACAATGTTCAGACCACCATACACATGCAAAACTAGTGAAAGCACAAACAGCAGCAGCAACTCGTCTCTCCTCAGGATATTGTAAACATGTAAATCGTTGTTCAGTTTCTAACTCCCAAGTAAGATATATATCAGGAACATATCTACCCTCAAATGGTGGAATATTCAATTTCAGTTTAGGAATATGGACATCATCTCGTACCTGAGGTGGTGGTGCAGGCCTACCATTACGAATATATACCTGAGGTCGACCTGCTGGTGGTGGTGCTGGTGGCTGCTCGTAGATCTGATTTTGATCAACCTCATCCTCATAATCGCCCGCATACTCATCATCCTCCTGGGTACCAGCAGCAGCAGTAGCAGGAGCCAAAGAAGCACCAATAGCAGTAGCAGCTGCACCAGAATTTTGTCCTGGCTCAATAGGAACACGCTGTGCTCGTCTGATAGAGGCGAGGTGTCCCGATCTTTCGATGAGATGATAACTATCGATTTGGTGGAGACGACTTTGACGATCCGACTACAAACGTGCACGACGTTGCGCCTTAGCAATCGCTAAACCAATCTCCTGAGGTTACTGACGATGCCGGAAGCACGGTCAGCCTGACCACGAAGGTCTATTCCTGCAAGCAATCGAACAACGAGCAAGAATATGATAAAGCAATCTGAATATTGCAAATATATATGAGGTATTGATAATGGTGGGGATCCGTAAGCGGTCTTGGTCTGGTCGTTGGACACAAACGAAGTACACGAAGTTGCAATGGCTAACTTTTAACTAAACAAATCCCAAGGAAAAGCTACTAGATGGATCTACTTATATAGGAGCAAGGGGTGGTGGCCAAGGAGGTGGGAGGACGTCCCAAGGCAGCCTAAAACTAAATCTAGGTCGTACAAGGCCAATGGGCCCAAGTGGAGGTGATGTAACACCTTTGGACTTGTAGTTTGACTCGGATTCTGCTGCAGCATCAGATTGTTTCGTCCACAACTCAACGCTCCGGACGAATTTGAAGGTGATTCCAATTGGGTTGGAAAGTGCACGAAATCTAGTTTCCAACAAAAGAAGAATCAC
>NW_021195538.1:0-1201 GCF_002162155.2 Triticum dicoccoides
TTATCAACGACATCCAATGTCCATAGTCAGGAAACCATGACTATCTGTTGATCACAACGAGCTAGTCAACTAGAGGCTCACTAGGGACATATTGTGGTCTATGTATTCACACGTGTATTACGATTTCCGGATAATACAGTTATAGCATGAATAAAAGACAATTATCATGAACAAGGAAATATAATAATAATACTTTTATTATTGCCTCTAGGGCATATTTCCAACAGTCTCCCACTTGCACTAGAGTCAATAATCTAGTTCACATCGCCATGTGATTAACACTCACAGGTCACATCGCCATGTGACTAATACCCAAGAGTTTACTAGAGTCAGTAGTCTAGTTCACATCACTATGTGATTAACACTCAATGAGTTTTATGTTTGATCATGTTGCTTGTGAGAGAGGTTTCAGTCAACGGGTCTGAACCTTTCAGATCCGTGTGTGCTTGACAAATCTTTATGTCATCTCCTAGATGCAGCTACCACGCTCTATTTGGAGCTATTCCAAATAACTGTTCTACTTGGAGCTATTCTAATTGTTGCTCCATTATACGTATCCGGTATCTCTACTCAGAGCTATCCGGATAGGTGTTAAGCTTGCATCGTCGTAACTCTTTACGTCGAACTCTTTATCACCTCCATAACCGAGAAAATTCCTTAGTCCACTAGTTACTAAGGATAACTTTGACCGCTGTCCTGTGATCTATTCATGGATCACTCTTGTACCCCTTGACTGACTCATGGCAAGGCACACTTCAGGTGCGGTACACATCATAGCATACTGAAGAGCCTACGTCTCAAGCATAGGGGACGACCTTCATCCTTTCTCTCTATTCTGCCGTGGTCGAGCTTTAAGTCTTAACTTCGTACCTTACAACTCAGGCAAGAACTCCTTCTTTGACTGGTCCATCTTGAACACCTTCAAGATCATGTCAAGGTATGTGCTCATTTGAAAGTACCATTAAGCGTTTTGATCTATCCTTATAGATCTTGATGCTTAATGCTCAAGTAGCTTAATCCAGGCTTTCCAGAAATTCATTTCTGATCATCAATATGTCAACAACATATACTCATCAGAAATTCTATAGTGCTCCCACTCACTTCTTTGGAAATACAAGTTTCTCATAAACTTTGTATACACCAAAATCTTTGATCATCATCAAAGCATACATTCCAACTCCGAGATGCTCACTCCAGTCCT
>NW_021195539.1:0-1242 GCF_002162155.2 Triticum dicoccoides
ACCAATATTCGTGGAAGAAGAACTAGAGCTACTAGAATTCCCACCTATGAAATTCCCGAACCTTTCCGGTTATGCAATCAGGTGTTGGGGATACAGGGGAAGCACAATATCTCACCCAAACTAGCAAATCCTACATCCAGCTGTATCCATCCTTCAACACATAACCAAGAAAACTTCGGAAACCATCTACCTCAACCTTCGAAAAGCATCCGCTATACAAGTTATGGCGATACTCCCGAACTCCCGCCCCAGTACTGGGTGGCGTCGAGGTTATCTCACCAACGAACTGCATAAAAGAGATTTTCGATGTCGGCGAACATATCTCAAGTATACCAGAATTGCAACGATAAAATTGTGACGACAACACCTCGGAGCTCAACTCCCCGGGACACTGCCACAACCCCTAAAGACAGGAGGCACCAAGAACAATGTTCTCGTCACAAAACCATCGGAACAAAACCAAGATACTCGCGTGATCCTAAAATTTTTTTTTGTGAAGTTTGAGAAGAGAAGAGTCAAAACTCTACGTCAGGATGCCTTACCAGAGCGATGAGGAGACTGGGAAGTAAAAAGAATTCCTAAGCTCTCCGATATATAACTCCTAAGGACTCAAAACATTTTTCTAGACACAACTCGGCTGCTAAAAACGATCAAGCAATGGGGCTCCTAAGGTCGGGGAAGGCTCTGATACCAACTTGTAACGCCCTCGATGCGGCTATAGCTCCCACGTGTCGAGGCACGACTTAGAGGCATAACCGCATTGAAAGCAATGTCGCAAGTCGGGCAATCATTACAACATCCCATGTAATATATAATAAAAGGGGGAGATAACATAGTTGGCTTACACTCGCCACGTCACATCAGAGTACATAAATAACATCCATCAAACAAACACTCATGGCCCGACTACGGCGCCAAAATAGAAAAGACCCCCCAACATGCGACAAGGTCCTGAATCGATAACCCCAACTAGGCACCACTACTGATCATCCGGAAAAGATACGTAGTATCGCTGAGAGTCCTCGTCGAACTCCCACTTGAGCTCGTACTCGTCACCTGGAGCGGAATCCCCTGGACCTGCATCTGGAGTTGTAGTAACTGTGAGCCACAGGGACTCAGCAATCTCACACCCACGCGATCAAAACTATTTAAGCTCATAGGAATGGATAAGGCAAAAATATGTGGAG
Source organism: Triticum dicoccoides (assembly GCF_002162155.2). Lineage (NCBI taxonomy): Eukaryota > Viridiplantae > Streptophyta > Magnoliopsida > Poales > Poaceae > Triticum > Triticum dicoccoides. The sequence goes on from NW_021195539.1 coordinate 1,188, forward strand.
CTGCAGCAAGCGACTAGCATATGTGGTGGCTAACTTATACGCAAAAGAGAGCGAG
>NW_021195540.1:0-942 GCF_002162155.2 Triticum dicoccoides
GTGCTCGTCGGTGGCGGCGGGCGCATTCGGTGAGCGAGAGGGAGAGGCGAACAGGGGGGAAGAGGGGCACGGGGAGAGGGGAGCGGTGCAGGGGGTGCGTGGCATCATCCGGGGCGTCGCTGGGGAGGCCAGGGAGGAAGCAGGAGGTGGCTAGGGGGGGGGGAAGCAGGAGGTGGCCGGGGCAGCGTCGGCGAACGCCACGCCTCGCCTCTGCTCGTCCTCCTGGCAGAGGAGGAAGAGGACAAAGGAGGAGGAGGTGGGCTGGGCCGGCTGGGGGAGTTGGGCCGGCTCTGGTGGGCTGCACGGTGAGGCCAGGTAAGCTCTGTTCTTTTTATTTTTTTCTATTTTCTGTAGTTTGTTTTGATTTAGTTTAGCAACTAAATCATTTAAATAAATTCTGTAGATTTTTATGTGGCTTGCTAAAATATTACAAAGCCACTCACAAACCTCCAGAATTATTGGAGTCATATTCAATATATATTTAAATATAAATCCAAAGCAAATAGTTATTGGATTAATTCAAATGGCCAAAATAATTATCTCTGTGACTCCAAAAATATTGGTTTAAATTTTACCTCTTACCAATATTTCCATGGAATAACAGGAACATTTTCTTGGACACATTTGAGAAGATTTAATTGTTGGTTATTTTTAGAGGTTTCCTGAGGCTTTTGAAAATTCCTCAATTCAAATTTCATTTGAATTTAAACATGATGCACACACCAGACAGCACCAGAAGCTAGGGATGTGACAACTCACCCCCACTAAACAAGAATCTCGTCTCGAGATTCAAGCGTAGGGTAAGGTGAAGGGGAAACGCAAACTAGCACAATCTTCATGATCCAGGTTGCACTTCATAGGAACGTTGTTTCGATCACCATCTTTGTCTCGACGTCTTCCTCTGAGAACTCCAACTAACATGACAACGAGAGGGGAAGGAGA
>NW_021195541.1:0-2235 GCF_002162155.2 Triticum dicoccoides
GGGGGGGGGGGGCGTCACACCCTGCAAATGGGCTGCCCCAAAAATGTGTGCGTCGGGAGAATGTGGTGCACGCTTGCTACCTATTCAGCGCGTAGGTCGCTGAATAGGGGCTCCCATCATTGCGGGTCTGACTCACCTTCGGGGTTCCATGTCCCAGAAAGAAATATTATGCAGGCCCAATTAGTCAGTGTCACGCCAACGTGTCCTTGTGGGCCAAGAGCTCCAATTAAGTTAGATTTATTTTGTTTCTGTCTAGTGCGTCGAGAACTATGATCAACCCTTTGATGTCTTCTTCTTCTAGGTAGTGTGTGAACACTGTTATCAGTTCTTCTTTGTCCCTTCTAGCTTCGTCGGAGCTGTCACCGTCCAACCATCTTCCAAAGTGCAATCCGACGCTATTTTCTTTGCTTATCACTAGTGCAGAAAAAGTCTAGCTATGGCGTGGCAGAAACGGCCTTCCTGGCGTGGACATCCGACGCCACCAATATGGCGCCATTGTTAAAAAATAATGGTGGCCTTGAAGCCCACGTCAGCAGTATTTCACACACTAATGATGTGCCACTTGGCCAACGCCAGCAAATTGATTTTTTGCTAATAAAAAAATACGCAGTTAAACCATCAACTAATTTAAGATGTATTGCTGCATCAACTAGGTCAGGTACTCATCAACTTAACTAGTTCAACTCCTCAAATGTACATATGTACTCATGCTTAATTAGTTCAACTTCACAAAAGTTACTAGTTAAAGTCCTAAATAATTATTCAACTTCAAAAACTACATATCATCGTTCCATAGCGAGCCTGGTAGTTGTTCGACCATATTTCTTGAACTAAGATTATTTTGAACTAACGAATCTTGTCTCTACTGTTCTTTCCATCTTTTTTGAAGTCAGCTACCTCCATCTTGAGCTCATTCCTCTCGGCCCTGAGTAGTTTTCTCTCATTCTTTAGCTTATCTCTCTCCTCGATCAACTGATCTCTCTTGTCCCTCATCCTAAGAGTCCTTATTTAGGACATCATCCCTCCCGTTCATCAGCTGACCCCTCTTCGCCTTCAGGAAGGCATTCGTCTCTTGCAGGGCCTTGATGGTATATTGATTCGACTGTAAGAGGTTGTGGTTGAGCCTTTCCACATCATATACCTCCTCCTAGTTGCCTCCAGCACTGGCCATGACAAGTCAGCGCCAACTACAAAATAATGACAAGTCTCAGCGCCAACTACAAAACATATATGACAATTGAACTATATGAAGTTTAGTACCAATTCATGTCATTATACCATGCATTTGACAATTGAACTATATATGCCAACAATATGCATATCTTGAGCTAGGCCCAATGGGCCAGTGGGCCAGTAATTATATTTTTTTAATTTATTAAAAGACTCAAAATAATTCTCCCAAAGTTGGAGAGAGAGAGAGAGCAGGCGAAGAGAGAATTTGGGACGAGGGGGTACAATGCCTCTCCGTTTTGACACAATGAATCCGATGCACTCTGGGGCTAGGCCCAATGGGCCAATGGGCTAGTAATCATATTTTTTAATTTATTAAAAGACTCAAAATAATTCTAGTAATTTAATAAAATTTAAAGCAATGTTTTGACTTTAACTAAAAAATTAAAATACTAAATATATTTTATAAAATTTGGCATTTTCAATTTAAATTTTCTTCCTTTCATAAAAGTAACTACAATATATTATAAAAGAAAGGTAGGAAAATAAAAAAGATTAAAAATATATTATCAAAATGTTTCCATTTCCCATTACGGTATTCTTAATTTAATAAAAAGAAAATACAGTACAATATACAAATGTTCAAAACTTACAAAAAAAGGTATAAAATTTGAAGTCTCAAAATATTTGGCTAAAATATTTTAAAAAATACTTAATTTTTTTTAATCAATTAAGAATGAAATAACTACAAATAAAAGTAATTCCAAAAAATAAACCCCATATGATATAGTGCGGAACACATGACACGCCACAAGTAAACATAATAGTGCTCGCGTTCGATGTTATGCAGTCGCCACTATGTGACGTCTTGTACCAACTGTGGGTCCCATATACAAGTGGCATTGCCCGGCTCCGATTAGGGAGAGGCGATGATGGCGGCGCGCCTTTGGCTTGTTCCAGTGCTTACAGTGGTCGCTAGGTGGTCTACGGACCTGGATGTAATTTTTACTTCTGGTGTTCTTTGAACTACCTTGACATTTGATGAATAGATCGAAAGTTTTCCTC
>NW_021195542.1:0-938 GCF_002162155.2 Triticum dicoccoides
GGCCCATGTAATTTCGAAATACATAAGTATAGGCTATTTTTAGAGTCCGTATGTGTGGGGAAACAAGAGATAGGGTTGATTTCGGACCCCTCCACCAAGGGCCACGAAATTCCCCCCTCTTCCTCCATATATACAGCCCTTAGGGCATCGTTTAGACTTTGGGTTTTGTTTAGATTAAAAGTTCGCCATAGCTGCAACTTCGCGTACTTCGTTTGTGTTCAACGACCAGACAAAGGCGTCACAGAACCCCACCTTGATCAATAAAGCTTTCATCTTATATTCGCAATATCCAGATTGCAATCTTAGTTTCTTGCTTGTTCTTCGTTTGCTCGGAGGAAACAGACCCTCGTGGTCAGGTTGATCGTGCTCCGGCGTGGTCAATAACCTCTCGGAGTTGGTTTAGCGATTGCTAAGGCGCGACGTCCTCGCACGTTCGTAGTCGGATCGTCAAAGTCGACTTCCATCAAAGCGAAATCCACCATCTCATCGAAAGATGGGACACCTCAGCCTCTATCAAGTGGTATCAGATTTCCAGGTTGCTCGGTGAGATTTTACAGTTTTTCGTAGTTTAGATCGAGTCTGTTCTTCATACCTACAGCCCACGAAAAAGCCAAAAAAAAATTAGGGTTAGTTCATCATATCCGAACCAATCTGAGCCTTTGCATAATCTTTTTAGGGTTTTGCTTTGTTGAATTGGCGGTTGCATCGTCGTGTCTAGTTGCTGGTCTTAGAGTCTAGTCTTTTAGAGTTTCGAGTTCTGGTCATAAGTTGTCACGCCGCCGCCGCACCATCATCATCGCCCCTGCCATCTACCACCACCGCACCGAATCCGTATCCATATACCACCACCAATCCGTGTCCATATACCACCACCGATCCATATCCATATACTACCACCGCTGCCATATACCACCACCATATATCCACCACCAATCCGA
>NW_021195543.1:0-1087 GCF_002162155.2 Triticum dicoccoides
TATCTAGTTGTTTATCTTTAGTAGCCTCTCTTACCGGGAAATGTCTCCTAGTGTTACCGCTGAGCCATGGTAGCTTGCTACTGCTCTGGAACACTTAGGCTGGCCGGCATGTGTCCTTCTTCGTTCCTGTGTCTGTCCCTTCGGGGAAATGTCACGCTTTGAGTACCGGAGTCCTGTTAGCCCGCTACAGCCCGGTTTACCGGAGTCCTGTTAGCCCAGTGCTACAGCCCGGACCCACTTGCTGATGACCGACACGTTCGAAGCTGGGTCATGGATGCCTGTCCTTGTAAGTCTGTGCCACTTTGGGTTTACGACTAGTCATGTCAGCCCGGGCTCTTTATCATATGGATGCTAGCGACACTATCATATACGTGAGCCAAAAGGCGCAAACGGTCCCGGGAAAAGGTAAGGCGACACCCGTGGGAATACCGTGCGCGAGGCCGCAAAGTGATATGAGGTGTTACCAGCTAGATCGATGTGACATCGAGTCGGGGTCCTGACAGCGTTGGCATCAGAGCCGGACTGCCTGTAGGTTCTCCAAGCCAAACTGGTCGATGTTGAGTCTAGAAATTCTTTAGTTATATGTAGGGGAATTGTTTGTGGGTTGGAACGTAAGGCTCTTTTTACTTCTTATACCTTATGACTTTCTGATCGGAGTCAGTCCATTCTTCCACCGGGGGTTAAGGAATTAGGATCTATTCCTCTATCAGGATCACGTGTTACTAATCAGTAGTACCTTATAAGTTTGATGGTTACAAGCCTAGTTCAGTTCTACTACCACATTATGTAGTCAGAATGGTTCAGAACTTTGATATGATGATGTTGAGTGTGTATGAAATCCTTTGTCAAATGTCTCAATATCCTTTTTGAGCATTTACAGCTGTTATGCTGCCGAAATTTTGCTAGAAATTCTAACGCCTTTGCATTATAAATATGCTTTCAGATGGCCACTCGCGACCTCAATCAAGTGGTTCGCCTGACTCGATGCCTAGATGTACCCGGCCATACTGCTAAGTTGGTCAGGGTAATGACTGAGGCTGGATACCGCTGGTATCCCGAGTACACGGTCGAAGAGCAATTCCGGGAC
>NW_021195544.1:0-1042 GCF_002162155.2 Triticum dicoccoides
TCACTCCTCTATTTGTTGGCATACCTCCCCTGCCTCTTCTCACTATATTATTGGTTCTTGTTTGGTTCTTCTCTTTGTGAGTTTTGGAGCTTATGGTCATCTTGGTGACAAGCTCGAGTTCATCAAAAACGGAGTTCACTCGCATCTTCTATGATGTTTTCGATGTTGGAGGTGATGCCGGTTCTTCTCAGTTGGAGGTTTCACTCCTCTATTTGTTGGCATACCTCCCCTGCCTCTTCTTACTATATTATTGGTTCTTGTTTGGTTCTTCTCTTTGTGAGTTTTGGAGCTTATGGTCATCTTGGTGACAAGCTCAAGTTCATCAAAAACGGAGTTCACTCGCATCTTCTATGATGTTTTCGATTTTGGAGTTTATGTCAGTTCTTCTCAGTTGGAGGTTTCACTCCTATATTTGTTGGCATACCTCCCCTGCCTCTTCTTACTATATTATTGGTTCTTGTTTGGTTCTTCTCTTTGTGAGTTTTGAAGCTTATGGTCTTCTTGGTGACAAGCTCGAGTTCATCGAAAACGGAGTTCACTCGCATCTTCTATGATGTTTTCGATGTTGGAGGTTATGCCGGTTCTTCTCAGTTGGAGGGTTCACTTCACTATTTGTTGGCATACCTCCCCTGCCTCTTCTTCCTATATTATCAGTTCTTGTTTGGTTCTTCTCTTTGTCAGTTTTGGAGCTTATGGTCATCTTGGTGACAAGCTCGAGTTCATCGAAAATAGAGTTCACTCGCCTCTTCTATGATGTTTTCGATATTGGAGGTTATGTCGGTTCTTCTCAGTTGGAGGTTTCACTCCTCTATTTGTTGGCGTACCTCCCCTGCCTCTTCTCACTATATTATTGGTTCTTTATTTGGTTCTTCTCTTTGTGAGTTTTGAAGCTTATGGTCTTCTTGGTGACAAGCTCGAGTTCATCGAAAACGGAGTTCACTCGCATCTTCTATGATGTTTTCGATGTTGGAGGTTATGCCGGTTCTTCTCGGTTGGAGGGTTCACTTCACTATTTGTTGGCATACCTCCCCTGCCTCTTCTT
>NW_021195545.1:0-755 GCF_002162155.2 Triticum dicoccoides
GATTTCCACTATCAACAAACCCTGGGATGCGTTTACGTCTTGGTCATCAACAGTGGCAGTTTTGGCCTATTCTGGCCCGTTTCATGGACTATTACTCATTGTTTTTGGGTCCCGAAGTAATTTCCACGATTAACAAACCCTGGGATGTGTTTACGTGTCGGTCATCAATACTGCTAGTTTTGGCCGATTCTAGCCCGTTTCATCGATATTACTCACTGTTTTGGGGTCCCAGAGTGATTTCCACGATTAACAAACCCTGTGATGCGTTTACGTGTTGGTCATCAACACTCGCAGTTTTGGCCGATTCTGGCCCATCTCTTGGATTATTACTCACCAATTTGGGGTCCCGAAGCGATTTCCATAGTTAGTCAACCCAAGGGTGCGCTTACATGTCGGTCATCAATACTGGCAGTTTTGGCCGATTCTGGCCGGTTTCATGGACTATTACTCACTGTTTTGGGGTCCCGGAGTGATTACCACCATTAACAAACCCTGGGATGCGTCTACGTGTCGGTCATCAACGCTGGCAGTTTTGGCCGATTCTGGCCCGTTTCATGGACTATTACTCACTGTTTTGGGGTCCAAGAGTGATTTCCACGATTAACAAATCTTGGGATGCGTTTACGTTTCTGTCATCAACACTGCCAGTTTTGGCCGATTCTGGCCTGTTTCATGGAGTATTACTCACTATTTTGGGGTCCCAGAGTGATTACCACGATTATAAAACCATGGGATGCGTTTACATGTCGGTCATC
>NW_021195546.1:0-1135 GCF_002162155.2 Triticum dicoccoides
ATGTGCACAATGTGACCAAGGGGTTGATCACGGGATGATGTGTTACGGAACGAGTAAAGAGACTTGCCGGTAACGAGATTGAACAAGGTATCGGTATACCGACGATCGAATCTCGGGCAAGTACCATACCGCTAGACAAAGGGAATTGTATACGGGATTGATTGAGTCCTTGACATCGTGGTTCATTCGATGAGATCATCGTGGAACATGTGGGAGCCAACATGGGTATCCAGATCCCGCTGTTGGTTATTGACCGGAGAACATCTCGGTCATGTCTGCATGTCTCCCGAACCCGTAGGGTCTACACACTTAAGGTTCGATGACGCTAGGGTTATAAAGGAAGTTTGTATGTGGTTACCGAATGTTGTTCGGAGTCCCGGATGAGATCCCGGACGTCACGAGGAGTTCCGGAATGGTCCGGAGGTAAAGATTTATATATAGGAAGTCCTGTTTCGGCCATCGGGACAAGTTTCGGGGTCATCGGTATTGTACCGGGACCACCGGAAGGGTCCCGGGGGCCCACCGGGTGGAACCACCTACCCCGGGGGCCACATGGGCTGTAGGGGGTGCTCCTTGGCCTACATGGGCCAAGGGCACCAGCCCCTAGAGGCCCATGCGCCAAGATATAGGAAAAAGGGGAGAGTCCTAAAGGGGGAAGGCACCTCCGAGGTGCCTTGGGGAGGATGGACTCCTCCCCCCCCTCTTGGCCGCACCCCTTTCTTGGAGGAAGGGGCAAGGCTGCGCCTCCCCCCTCTCCCCTGCCCCTATATATAGTGGAGGGGAGGGAGGGCATCCACACCTGAGCCCTTGGCGCCTCCCTCCCTCCCGTGACACCTCCTCCTCTCCCGTAGGTGCTTGGCGAAGCCCTGCAGGATTGCCACGCTCCTCCATCACCACCACGCCGTTGTGCTGCTGCTGGATGGAGTCTTCCTCAACCTCTCCCTCTCTCCTTGCTGGATCAAGGCGTGGGAGACATCGTCGAGCTGTACGTGTGTTGAACGCGGAGGTGCCGTTCGTTCGGCACTAGGATCATCGGTGATCTGAATCACGACGAGTACGACTCCATCAACCCCGTTCACTTGAACGCTTCCGCTTAGCGATCTACAAGGGTATGTAGATGCACTCTCCTTCCCCT
>NW_021195547.1:0-906 GCF_002162155.2 Triticum dicoccoides
CGGGTCAGAATTGGCCAAAACTGTGAGTGTTGAGGACGGACACTTAAACACACCCCGGGGGTCGTCAATCGTGGAAATCGCTCTGGCACCCCAAAACAATGAGTAATAGTGCTCGAAACCGACAAAAATTGGCCAAAATTGTGAGTGTTGATGACAGACACGTAAACGCACCCCGGTGTTTGTTAATCGTGGAAATCACTTCGGGACTCCAAAACAGTGAGTAACAGTCACTGAAACGGGCCAGAATCGGCCAAAACTGTGAGTGTTGATGACCGACACGTAAACGCACCCCTAGGTTCGTTAATCGTGGAAATCAATCCGGGACCTCAAAACGTGAGTAAAAGTCCATGAAACGGGCCAGAATCGGCCAAAACTGCGAGTGCTGATGACCGACATGTAAGCGCACCTTGGGGTTCAACAACTATGGAAATCTCTTCAGAACCCCACAACGGTGAGTAATAGTCCATGAAATGGGTCAGAATTGGCCAAAACTGTGAGTGTTGATGACGGACACGTAAACGCACCCCTAGGATCGTCCAACGTGGAAATCGCTCTCGGACCACAAAACAGTGAGTAATAGTGCATGAAACGGACTAGAATCGGCCAAAATTCTGAATGTTGATGACTGACACGTAAACGCACCCCGGGGTTCGTCAATCGTAGAAATCACTCCGGGACCCAAAACTGAGTAATAGTCCAAGAAACGGGCCAGAATCGGCCCAAACTGCGATTGTTTATGGCAGACAGGTAAGCGCACCTTGGGGTTCGACAACCATGAAAATCGCTTTGGTACCCCAAAACGGTGAGTAATAGTCCACAAAACGGGCCAGAACCGGCCAAAATTGCGAGTGTTGACGACGAACACATAAACGCACCCCGGGGATCGTCAGTCGTGGAAATAGCTCT
>NW_021195548.1:0-4097 GCF_002162155.2 Triticum dicoccoides
AGGATCATCTTTATTTACTCCCCCGGGCCAGTGATTCTCTAAGTGTTGGTCCGAACTGGGCGATGTCCGGCGTCCCCTGGGCAACCAGGGTCTATGACAACCCGACGTCTGGCCCATCCAGTGTGCCCTGAGAATGAGATATGTGCAGCTCCTATCGGGATTTGTCGGCACATTCAGGCGACTTTGATGGTCTTGTTTTACCATTGTCGAAATGTCTTGTAACCGGGATTCCGAGCCTGATCGGTTCTTCCTGGGAGAAGGAATATCCTTCGTTGACCGTGAGAGCTTGTGATGGGCTAAGTTGGGACACTCCTGCAGGGTTTGAACTTCTGAAAGCCGTGCCCACGGTTATGTGGCAGATGGGAATTTGTTAATATTCGGTCGTAGAGAACTTGACACTTGACTTAATTAAAATGCATCAACTGCATGTGTAGCCGTGATGGTCTATTTCTGGCGGAGTCCGGGAAGTGAACACGGTCTTGTGTTATGCTTGAACGTAAGTAGTTTCAGGATCACTTCTTGATCACTTCTAGCTTCTCGACCATTGCATTGCTTCTCTTCTCGCTCTTATTTGCGTATGTTAGCCACCATATATGCTTATTGCTTGCTGCAGCTCCACCTCATTACCCTATCCTACCCATAAGCTTAAATAGTCTTGATCTCGTGTGTGTGAGATTGCTGAGTCCTCGTGGCTCACATATACTTTCAAACAGTTGCAGGTGCCGATGATACCAGTGCAGGTGACGCAACCGAGCTCAAGTGGGAGCTCGATGAAGATCTTGTTCGTTGTTATGTTTCGTTTCCTGTTGATCAGTAGTGGAGCCCAGTTGGGACGATCAAGGATCTAGCATTTGGGGTTGTCTTCTTTTATTTTGGTTCCGTAATCGGACCTTGATTGTATTCTGGATGATGTATGTTTAACTTGTATTTGTGTGAAGTGGCGATTGTAAGCCAACTCTTTATCCCTTTCTTATTCAGTATATGAGACTGTGTGAAGACTGAAGATTACCCCACAAACCTATCATGCGGCTATGCCTCTAAGTCATGCCCCGACACGTGGGAGATATAGCCGCATTATGGGTGTTACACATTCCTAGTGGCAAAACTGAGTAGTGGGACACAAGTAGTGGCATAAATGATAAAAACCCTTAAACTTAAGAGTCCGCACCCTTGCCCATTCTTGTGAGGTCTTTGCAACATACTCCCTCTGTTACTAAATATTTGTCTTTTTAGAGATTTCAATAAGTGACTACATACGGAGCAAAATGAGTGAATCTACACTTTAAAACATGTCTATATACATCCGAATGTGGTAGTCCATTTCAAATCTCTAAAAAGACAAATATTTAGGAACGGAGGGAGTACTATATATAGGTAGTATGTCCATGTATCTATTGATCGACATCCATTTGCATCTATAATTGACTAGTTGAAATATACATACAAAACATGCTCTAGAAAGGGAAAAGCATGTTACTCCCTGTCCCTATTTACTACTCCCACCATTTCATAATATAGTGCGTTCATGCTTTTCGAGAATTAACTTAGACCATAAATTAGACCAACAACTGGAGTGTTGGTGTAGCTGATGGTGAGGTACACCAACCAGCTTGGCTGTTGGTGTAGCTGATGTCCTTTGACTTACCCTGTAGATGAATGAAAAACACACGAAGAGCCAGGATATATGGCGCCAGACAGTGAAAGGAATAGAGGAAAGATATTTTCTGATCTTTCCACCTCAAAATGGTAGCAGCTGCGCTACATTCAAGACCTATAATGTCAAGGAAATTAAATAATGCATTTTTTGGTGCACATTATGAACATAGATACTTGAAATGATTTGCTGAACTATATACATATTGATGTTCAATCTTACTTAAAGGTTGATTGAATATTCTCCTTTCATATCTATTCCATTCTAAAATACCATAAGTTTCCTGTATCCTTTTTTGATGAATCTGTATCCATAGGAAGAGAGCACAGTTGAAGAAGATGTTCTTATATTTTTTTTCGTTACTGTTTCTTGTAAAAGCTATAATCTTTGGGAGGTGGGTTTAGCACGTACAAGGGGCATTCGTTAACATGACCTATATAGTCCTTGCAGATAAAAGACTTCAAATATTCCATCAAGTTACAAAAGTCTATTGCGAAGAGTTCACATGCTGATGATTTCAAAGGAGGTATGTTGGTGCCACTGGCCATGGAATCAGATTCTGGAAAGGGTAAAAGGTCGTCAAGAACAAGCAAGAGAAGGAAGCGGCGACTTTGCTAGTACGAATGCATGAACCTCCACCATTTTTTGTATGTGCTAAGATTCTACATGTTAACTTCTGACTTTATGTGAGAAGTGCAAGATCGCTCTTTATTTCTAATTTCTCTCAAGTACATCTGGTACATTCTCAGTGCTAAAAAGTTAGAATCTGATACAAAATATAATTACATTGCATACCCAGAATTTTTTTTGAGGAAGCTCAGTGTATGTGTACTTACATACACTTAAAATACACAACTAGGCCAATCTTTTTTCTTTGAATAGGAACACTGTAGTGCATACTACATAATTGTAATACTTTCAATGTGCTTACATTGCATAATTGTTCGAGCACTACATCTTGAGCATTACTGATCTTCCGTAAGGATGGTAAAACGAGAATCCAATAGTGGCCCAAAACGCCAACACAAAGCCGGCAGCTGTGACCACATATAGAACTGGGTCACCGGTCGCCTCTTCCACTTCTTTCCCGGCAGCAGGATCTGGACTGGGAGCAGCACACATGTCCCCCTGTGTAATCTGGTGAAGGTTGGTGTTACCTAGGTAGCTCTCCATGCCAAAGCCTAGCTGACCAGAGTTTGGTATACATCCTGACAAGTTGTTGTATGCCACAGAGAACACCCCCAATGTTGATAACTGAGTTAGCTGCCAAGGTATTGGTCCACTCAGCTCATTGTGGGAGAGGTCCAAGCTCTCTATCTCCTCCATGCCGCTCAAGGTCATCGGGATCGGGACAACAAAGAAATTGTATGACAGGTTAAGGGATTTGACATGGCTTAGATTCCCTAGCTCCCAAGGAATTTCTCCATGCAACATGTTTGCAGTTAGGTCGATGCCAGACATTGAAGCGAAGAAACTTCGACCGTATGTGTAGAGATTCCCCTTGGAGGCAAAGGTGAAGCCTCGTAAGTCATATGAAGAGCCATTGTATATCTCTCCATAGACTGGCTCCAACATTTGATCGTCTGTGTCGCCTTTGAAAGACATATCACCAATACATGCTGGCAATGAACCTGAAAGCTTGTTATGGGACAAATCAATTATCCTCAAGTACATGAGTTTGCACACTTTTGGATTAACGGGCCCTTCGAACTTATTTCTGCCCAACGTAAGTAGCCTAATGTTGTCAAGATAACGTACCCAATGGAGGTTGCCTGTGAACTGATTGTGTCTGATATCCAAAGAAATCAGACTTGATGTGTTGAAAAAGGGAAAAGAGATATCGCCAGAAAACGAGTTCTCAGACAGGTTAACAAAATTGAGCTGTATAAAGATACAGTTTGGTACAGACCATGTAAGATTATTGCTTGATATATCTAAAAAGTGAAGTCCCATGAAGCCACAGATTTGTGGATGAATTTTGCCGGTTATATGGTTGCCAGCAAGATTCAGAACTACCAAAGAAGATAGATTCCATAATGAGTTATCAAGATTGCCAGACAGCTCGTTATCATGCAAATCCATGACTTTTAAAACACCTGACAAACTATATGGTATTGTCCCTTCAAATTTGTTCCTGTCCAGGTACAATTCATTCATATTGGACAGATTATTCATCCCACCAGAAATTAGACCACCAAGCCTGTTGTTTGAGACCTTCATTGTGGATAGCCATTGATAATTAGTGAAGAGGTAATATCAGTGCAAGTCATAGAACTTGTGCTGGATGTGCAATTTGGTTCTAAAACTTGCAAAATACGGAATTTTGGTCACGTAACTTGTCTCACTGTGTAAATACGGTGCTTTCTACCATTTCAGGATGTACGGCCTGCACACGTGGCGTGCCAGCACGGCGTAGGCCCGCCTGTCAATGACCGAAAGCATT
>NW_021195549.1:0-1622 GCF_002162155.2 Triticum dicoccoides
ATGATTGACTAACACCGAGGTGCGTTTACGTGTTGGTCATCAACACTCGTTGTTTTTGTCGATTCTGACCCGTTTCGTGGACTATAACTCACTGTTTTAGGGTCCCAAAGTGATTTCCATGATTGTTGAACCTCAAGGTGCGCTTACATGTCGGTCATCAACAATATCAGTTTTGGCCGATTCTGACCCACTTCCTCGAGTATTACTCAGTTTTTCCCAGAGTGATTTCCATGATTGACGAACCTTGGGGTGCATTTATGTGTCGGTCATCAACACTTGTCGTTTTTGTCGATGCTGGCCCGTTTCATGGACTATTACTCGCCGTTTTGGGGTCCCGGAGCGATTTCAACGATTGACCAACCCCGAAGTGCGCTTACGTGTCGGTCATCTACAATCACAGTTTTGGCCGATTTCGGCCCATTTCCTGGAATATTACTCAATTTTGGGGCCCCGGAGTGATTTCTACGATTGACGAACACCGGGGCACGTTTATGTGTCGGTCATCAACACTCGCAGTTTTGGCCGATTCTGGCCCGTTTCATGGACTATTGCTCACTATCTTGGGTCCCGGAGCGATTTCCACGATTGATGAACCCCGAGTTGCGTTTATGTGTCGTCATCAATAATCCGAGTATTTTCGATTTTGGGCTCTTTCATGAACTATTACTCACCATTTTGGAGTCCTAGAGCGATTTCCACGATTGATGATCCTCGTGGTGCGTTTACGTGTCCGTCGTCAACACTCAATTTTGGCCGATTCTAGGGTCCCAGGGCGATTTCCACGATTGATGAACCCCGGGGTGCGTTTACGTCTCGTTCATCAACAATCCTAGTTTTGTTCTTCTGGGCTCTTTCATGGTTTATTACTGTCTGTTTTAGGGTCCCAGAGCAATTTGCACGATTAACTATCCCCGGGGTGCGTTTACGTGTTCGTCCTGAACAGTGATACTTTTGGCCGATTCTGGCCCGTTTCATAAACTATTACTCACCGTTTTGGGGTCCCAATATGATTGCCATGGTTGTTGAACCCCTAGGTGCACTTAAGTGTCAGTCATCAATACTCATAGTTTTGACTGATTCTGGCGCGTTTCTTGGACTATTACTCACTGTTTTGGGGTCCGAGAGAGATTTCCACGATTGAAGAACCCCGGGGTACGTTTACGTGTCGGTCATCAGCACTCACGGTTTTTGTCGATCCTGACCTGTTTCGTGGACTATTACTCACGTTTTGGGGTCTGAAAGCAATATCCATGGTTGTTGAACTCCAAGGAGAGCTTACGTGTCGGTCATCAACAATCGCAGTTTTGGCCGATTATGGCCGGTTTCTTGGACTATTACCCAGTTTTGGGGTCCCGGAGTGATTTCCACGACTGACGATCACCGGGGTGCGTTTTTGTGTTGGTCATCAGCACTCACAGTTTTGGCCGATTCTGGCCCTGTTTCATGGAGTATTACTCACTGATTTGGGGTCCATGACCAATTTGCATGATTGACAAACCACGGGGTGCGTTTATCTATCGTTCATCAATAATCCAAGGTTTGTCCGATTCTGGGCTCTTTCATGGACTATTACTCACAGTTTTTGGGTCCCAAAGCGATTTCCATGGTTGTCGAACCCCAAG
>NW_021195550.1:0-2878 GCF_002162155.2 Triticum dicoccoides
AGAGCTGCCAAGAGGTCCCTCACCCTCTTGAAGCTGCCCGAGCGCTCCCTGCTCCGGCCCGTCCCGACCACGCTCCTGCTCCAGCACGTCAAGACCCCGTGCTGCACCCAGCTGCGGCGCACTGGGACCCGCAAGACCGAGCCCTTCATCCTCCAAGGCCTCCTGTGGCCACAGCGGGCTGCCGTGCCTTCACCACCGAGCTACGCACCGTCGCGTGGCCCGGCAAGTTCAAGTCAGACCTGCCTCCTCGCTACGACGGCACGGCAGACCCTGCGGAGTTCCTCCAGCTCTACGAGCTGGGCATCGAGGCTGCCAACGGAGACGAGAAGGTCATGGCGAACTGGTTTCCCATGGCTCTCAAGGACGGGGCCCGCACCTGGCTCCTGAACCTGGCCCCAGGCACGATCTCCTCCTGGGATGAGATACGCACCCGCTTCATCGCCAACTTCCAGGGGAAACCCGCTTCATCGCCACCCGCCGTGAGCGACATGCGCTGCATCAAGCAGCAACCAGGGGAAACCCTGCAGAAGTACATCCAGCGCTTCAACAATGCGCGCCTCAAGATTCCCAAGGTGACCGAGGAGGCCATCATCTCAGCCTTCTCTAACGGCGTGCGCGATGTCGAAATGAAGGAGGAGCTCGCAATGCATGAAGATCTGTGCAATTCCTTGGAGTTGTTCAACCTGGCGGCCAAGTGCCCCAGGGCTGAGGAAGGGCGTCTCTCCCTCCTCGAATTGCCTGCCGCAGACCCTGAAGAGAAGAAGCCCAAGGTCAAGGACGTGAAGTGCAAGGGGGCTACCATGCTCGAGGCAGAACCAGACACCAAGCGGGGCAGAGATCACCCGATCCTCCAAGGGCAGTCGGTACTGCGTGTACCACGACCTCCACACCCATAACACCAATGAATGCCAAGAGCTCAGGGCCGTGCGTGAAGGACGGGCTGGCCGGCGTCCCGACCGCAGCGACTGGGGCTACAGACGAGGAGGAGGAAGGAACGCAAGACGCTGGGAAGACCGCGGCCCACGTCAAGGGTGGCGCGACCAACCTCGCGAGGATCGCTGGCAGGACCCACCTCACGAGGGAGGCTGGAGGGATCAGCCTCGCGAGGATCGCCTGCAAGGTAACGCAGGCCTCCCTCCGCTACCGCCGTAGCCAAGGACAAATGAGGACGGTCATCAGGACGAAGGGGCTGGGGGCTTCCAGGAACCATGCGCGATCGCCTGCATCCTAGGCGAAGCCCAAGCCCCAGCCTCTCTGCGCATCTTCAAGCAGTTCGCCTGCGAAGTGAATGCAGTCCTCCCCAAGCTCGAGGCCACGCGCCCTCTCAGGTGGTCGGCGTGCGCAATCACGTTCAGCTCAGCGGATCAGCTCAAGTGCGCGGCCACAGCCGGAGTCCTCCCGATACTTTGTTCCCCAATCATCAGCAACGTGCTAGTCACCAGGACCCTCATCGATGGCGGGGCAGGGCTCAACGTCCTGTCCGTGAAAACATTCAACAATCTTCAAGTACCCTACAGTCAGCTTCAGCCCACCAAGCCTTTCTCCAGAGTCACCGATGGCTCCACAGTCCCGATTGGGCAGGTCTTCCTCCCCGTCACCTTCGGGGCACGCGACAACTACCGCACCGAGCTCATCGACTTCGACGTCGCCCACATTCGCCTGCCGTACAACGCCATCCTCGGGTACCCAGCGCTGGCCAAGTTCATGGCCGTAACCCACCACGGCTACAACGTCCTCAAGATGCCAGGAAGTGGCGGAGTCATCACGGTGCCCTGTGAAGAGAGAGGCACAGTTTGCTCCCTGGAGAGAGCCTTTCAGGCCGCATCACTGGGAGACCCGGATCGCGGAAGCAGGAGGCTTCCCGAGGCCGCCCCCAAGAAGAAGAAGACATCGACCGGCCCGGCCCCTCAGGAGGCAGGTCCCTCTGGGCCCGCGCCTTCTTAGGGGGAACCTCCTTCCATCGCATAGGGAAGCGCGCCCGGCGCCCTCCTCAGGCAGGGCTCGGGGGCTCTCCCCTGGAGGGCCGTCGACCTCGCCAAGGTCACGAGGGAGGCGCTTGGGCACCACGTGGAGGCGTTCTTCGAAGCACGCTTCGATCAAGAAGGAGCAAGGCAAGGAGGGCCAAACCCTCAGGAGTTCGTCAGCAAGGCCATTCAGGAGCTACATGAGTCAAGGGTCATGAGAGGCAGCCGCCGCTTACCCGCTGTGGCCCCCTATCCAGGCGAGGATGGTGGGCTGCGCGTCTACATCGACATACCAGGGCTCAACCAAGCCGCGTCTCAGGAGGGCCTCTGGCCTTCGCGAGTGGGACGTTACGAGGGCCCGCCCCACAGCTACGTTCGCATGCCTTATGGCTCGTCTAACGCGGCTGCTGCATTCCAGCGCGTCATGAGGGCCATCCTGGAGGCTCAAGAGGTCGGGCGTTCCACAGCCCTGGTGGAGATGGAGACGGTCTGCGAGGAGCTACCAGCGCCTCCGGAGCCTCCCGAGGCCCCAAGGCCTGGGGGCTCATGAGGATCTGCCCCCGCAGCCTACCGAGTCTGCTGCATCAACACCCCTTCGTCTTCAGCGTCATCATGTGACATCTTTCTAGTTTCATTTCCAGCTGGGAGCGCCCTCAGGGCTGCATTATTCTCAGGCCACGTGGGACCGTCCCTGCGGCGTGTATCTCTTTTATTTCATGTTCTTAGCTCACTCTGCTGGGTTCGCCCCTCGGGCTGCATTATCCCCAAGCCGCTCGGGTCAGACCCAGTGGCGTGTACCCCTCTTACATTTATCTTAGGGCCATGTTTTCGACCCGTCATGCTTGTTGTCTGGTGCCCGTTCATGGTACCTTTTTTCTTCCTGGATGTCGCAAGCTTGCGCGTTAAAGGGGGGG
>NW_021195551.1:0-2031 GCF_002162155.2 Triticum dicoccoides
AAAAGCATGATTAATATTTTTAAAACATTATGTAGAGTATATTTTTGTAATATATATGTTTAAATATTTGAAAGTGTAAATAAATGTAAAAATGGAATAAAAAACAAAATAAATACATGAACAAAAATAGAAAAGAAAGGAGGCAGTGTACTACCGTGAACTGGGCCGGCCCATATGCTCGCGCGGCGCACCCTGAGGGGCCGGGGCCTTTGTATTGTGAGGAGAGATGGGCGTGGACGCAATCAGAGATGAACCCAGTGCCTTGTTCCTCTTTCCTGTCTATCCTCTTTCTCTCTAAACTGATACTCCAATTCGTCTTGAATCTGATAGTAATCGTTCCCCAATCTTATTCGATGAGTTGCTATTAGGTTGGGTTCCTTACAATTAGTATCTAATTGTAATTCGCCTCTCGATCACCATGCCTTCTCCTTTTCTCGTTTGGTTTGTAATGACATCTCATTGTATGCACATTTAACCAGAGCATTTCGAAGGAACCTGCATTAGCTGCAGTTCGACACATGGAGATGTTGGGCAAGAACTAGAAGTGGCAGGCGAGATTCTTCATACAAAAAGAAATGTGCATGCTTGCAAGTAACTGTTGGACTTTTTATGTGACAACCAAGTGTAGGCGGGCAACATCTGCATCTTTGTACCGCAAAGGGTGGGGAAAGGTCCACATTCATGGTCCATATAGTCCGTGCATAAGCTACTGTAAGGGTGTTAAAAGGGTTCGCACAAGCCATGATTCTCCAGTTGGTGGGGAAGGAATGGCATATCAAGATATCGTTTAGGAATGGAAAACGACGGATGCTTGTTATTGGTTGGAATCAAGCTTGTCCACGGTAATGGTCTATGTTCTGGGGACATGTACCATGGTTGTTCATACCATTTTCAGAGATCAGCTCTTTCTATTGGTACTACCATGCATGGTTGTCTTTGGGGTGTTCTGTACTCTGAAATGAAGCAATGGCCATCTCTCGGAAGGCATATCTAGCCGATACCCTAAAATTTAGAGAAGCAAACCGCCGAGTATCCTTTAGAGGAGTACTTTGGCTCCTCTAAAGAATGGCCGTTTCTAACCAATCTCCTAAATATAGTGGAGTAAATTTTGGTTTGGCTCATACATTTCGTCGAACACTTACTATGTGGTGCTACAACAATGGTGACCATGCCGGCAACATTGGAGAGCATGTCGGATACGCCTGTCGCACTAGGTCACATTGGTCGTCGCCGCTGTCGGTGCTGCCAGTCACCGCTGGATCGAAAGCGCACACGAATGCCACATCCGTCCGGTGAGCCGGCTGCAGCACCGCCATGTAGATACCGGCGAGGTCGCCGGCGCGACGAGCCTCTGGCCGATAAGTCTGACTTGCTTATTGGACACCTTGTTGCCTGACATGAAGCTGGGCAAGTACCGCTGAACCAGAGGCGAGTGTCAGGCTGTCAGCTCACAGCTTGGCTGAAACGGAGCTCGTGATCGTGCATGCCATTGCCAGCGGCTACTGCGAACAATGTTCTATCACTCGAGAAGCAAAAGTTTGCGTCTTGTGTTTGCCAACAAATGTCGGGGACATCAACGCTGGCCAGCAGCTCACAGCCGTTCTCGCTGGCAATCGTGATACACAGCACACGTTCCCCACAACAAGGACGCTCAACCCATCGTCGTTGCCCCCCTGCAGGCAGTGTGCGTCCGTGGCATACTGTGGCGCCCATCGGGGATGAGCATGCTCGCGTTGATTTGATTATATACAAGCTGGCCCTGGAAGAGGCAGAAACCGCAGATGCCCGGCAATAACAGCGACAAAAACGACGGGAAGAAGCAGGCGGACTGGTCGTGTCGGTGATTTCAGTTTGCATTTCAGCCAATAGACCGAAATATTCGGTTGAAATCAATTAAATATTTGAATTTTCTTAAATTATTTTCGAAAAAAATTAATTCATGTGTAGTACTGAAATTGCTGAAATATTTTGGCCCAAAGGTAAATATTTCAGCGTATGCTGAAATGAATGGAATTCAGTGAATATCATCGA
>NW_021195552.1:0-1568 GCF_002162155.2 Triticum dicoccoides
CTGGCAACTGGAAGAATAACAAACTACGACTTTGTTGCGAGTCAAGCATGGACTTGCGTCTGGGATGAAAACAGAACACACGCCCAGTTGAAAGTCAAGGGTAGACTTACAATTACAACAACTACGACCCATTTGTGAGTCGTGGGTGGACTTACAAGCAGGTACCTATGGAACTACAGGCCTAGTTGCGAGTGAAGGGTCAGCTTACAACTTGGATGAAACAAAACTATGGGCCTAGTTGCAGTCAAAGGTGGACTTGCAACTATAACAAAAAAACACAAGCTTCAATTGCAAGTTGATCATGGGCTTGCAATCTAGACAACTACGAGCCCAATTGGTGAGTCGAAGATGTACTTGCAACTAGGACAATTACAAAACTACGAGCCCAATTGGGAGTCAAGGGTCGACTTGCAATTGGGATGAAAAAATTGCGGGCCCAATTGGGAGTCAAGGGTGGACCTACAACTAGGATGAAAACAAAACATAGGTCGACTTACGAGTCAAGGGTGGGCTTGCATTTGGATGAAACAAATTATGGGTCTAGTTATGATTTGATGATGGACTTGCAACTGGGATAAAACCACAAAACTACGACACAAGTCACAAGTCAAGGGTGTACTTGAAACTGGGACAACTACACAAACCTATGATACGAGTTGCAAGTTGGGGCTAGACTTGCAACTGGTGTACAACAAAGCAATGCGCCCGGTTGCGAGTCGAAGGTGGACATGCAAGTGGAGACAAAAAATGTCGAGCCTAGTTGCGAATAAGGATGCTCTTGCAACTATGACAAAAAAGGTATCAAGGACCCAGTTGCATGTCAATGATGGACTTGCAAATGGGACGAAAGAAAAGTTCAGACCTAGTTGCGAGTCGTTGGTTCACTCGCAACCGTAGAAAAAAAGAAGATCAAGTTCCCAATTGTGAGTCGATAGTTATATTGCAACTTGGATAAAAAGATGACAGACCCAGCTGCGAGTTGATGGTTGGCTTGCAATTGGGACAAAAAAGTTGGCCCCTACTTGTGAGTCGATTGTAGACTTGCAACCGAGGCGGAAAAAAATCTTGCCTAGTGGCAAGTTGAATGTGCACTTGAAACTAATAAAAAAAATGTTGGTTCTGGTTGTGATACAGAAGAAAGTTGCAATTTGAAGTTCAGACTTGCAATTGGAGGAAGACAATGGTTGGGTCCATTTGCATGTTAATGGTGGACTTGCAATTAAGGCCAAAAAAGGTTGATCTAGTTGCAAATTGACGATAGAGTTACCACTAGGGAAAACAAAGGGTCACACAAAAATGTGTCGCTCTAAAGAAAGACAAAGGGAAAAATGAAGAGAGAACAAATGGGGAACAAGGAGAAATGGAGCAGCCACAGAATGAAGCTGATAAAAAGGCAGTGAACAAAGCACCATGTCTCTTTCGCTTCTACAAAACAGAATAATGACAAATGATTAAAAAAGCCCATAAAATGGTCAGAAAAAAACAGAGACCAGACAAAAGATGGACCTAAAAAATGGGTCGACAAATAGGACATCACGACGATGCGAGACGCGCCACCACGGGACACA
>NW_021195553.1:0-1153 GCF_002162155.2 Triticum dicoccoides
TAGTTCATCACGAAGTTCTACTAACTTGGTGATGGTGACTAGAGAATTCTGTCAATCACTATCTTATCTGGAAGATTAACTCCCACTTGATTCAAGCGATTGTAGTACTCAGACAATCTGAGCACATGCTCACTAGTTGAGCGATTCTCCTCCATCTTTTAGCTATAGAACTTGTTGGAGACTTCATATCTCTCAACTCGGGTATTTGCTTGAAATATTAGCTTCAACTCCTGGAACATCTCATATGGTCCATGACATTCAAAACGTCTTTGAAGTCCCGATTCTAAGCCGTTAAGCATGGTGCACTTAAACTATCAAGTAGTCATCATATTGAGCTAGCCAAACGTTCATAACGTCTGCATTTGCTCCTGCAATAGGTCCGTCACCTAGCGGTGCATTAAGGACATAATTCTTCTGTGCAGCAATGAGGATTTATCCTCAGATCACGGATCAAATCCGCAACATTGCTACTAACATTTTTCAACACAATTTTCTCTAGGAACATGTCAAAATAAACACAGGGAAGCAACAACGCGAGCTATTGATCTACAACATGATTTGCAAAAAAAAACTACCAGGACTAAGTTCATGATAAATTTAAGTTCAATTTAATCATATTACTTAAGAACTCCCACTTAGATAGACATCCCTCTAATCCTCTAAGTGATCACGTGATCCAAATCAACTAAACCATGTCCGATCATCACGTGAGATGGAGTAGTTTCATCGGTGAACATCATTATGTTGATCATATCTACTATATGATTCACGCTCGACCTTTCGGTCTCCGTGTTCCGAGGCCATATCTGCATATGCTAGGCTCGTCAAGTTTAACCTGAGTATTTTGCGTGTGCAAAACTGGCTTGTACCCGTTGTAGATGGACGTAGAGCTTATCACACCCGATCATCACGTGGTGTCTGGGCACGACGAACTTTGGCAACGGTGCATACTCAGGGAGAACACTTCTTGATAATTTAGTGAGAGATCATCTTATAATGCTACCGTCAATCAAAGCAAGATAAGATGCATAAAAGGATAAACATCACATGCAATCAATATAAGTGATATGATATGGCCATCATCATCTTGTGCTTGTGATCTCCATCTCCGAAGCACCGTCATGATCACCATCGTCACCGGCGCGACACCTTG
>NW_021195554.1:0-3309 GCF_002162155.2 Triticum dicoccoides
GTTTTTGCAGAGAGACTTCAGTCTCACTAGTAGTTCCACGTGGACTTCGACGTTTAGCTTGTTACCTCAGCTACGATCTTGTGCCCTCGGCAGGATCTGATAGATAGTCAGGCTTCTCAGCCTTTTTCATTTATAGATGTCTGTACCCAGACATGATAGCTTCCGCTTGTGCTTTGATTTGTATGCTCTGAATGTTGGGTCATGAGACCCCTGTTTGTAATATCTCGCTCCTCGGAGCCTATTGAATAAATTACTTGAGTCGTAGAGTCATGTTGTGATGCCATGTTGTGTTTGCACATATCGAGCATATTGTGTGTATGTTATTGAAATGCTTGGTATGTGTGGGATCTGACTATCTAGTTGTTTATCTTTAGTAGCCTCTCTTATCGGGAAATGTCTCCTAGTGTTTCCACCGAGCCATGGTAGCTTGCTACTGCTCCGGAACACTTAGGTTGGCCGGCATGTGTCCTTCTTCGTTCCTGTCTCTGTCCCTTCGGGGAAATGTCACGCGATGAATACCGGAGTCCTGTTAGCCCGCTACAGCCCGGTTCACCGGAGTCCTGCTAGCCCAGTGCTACAGCCTGGATTCACTCGCTGATGACCGACACGTTCGATGCTGGGTCATGGATGCCTGTCCCTATAAGTCTGTGCCACTTTGGGTTTACGACTAGCCATGTCAGCCCCGGGCTCCTTATCATATGGATGCTAGCGACACTGTCATATACGTGTGCCAAAAGGCGCAAACGGTCCCGGGCAAAGGTAAGGCAACACCCGTGGGAATACCGTGCGTGAGGCCGCAAAGTGATATGAGGTGTTACATGCTAGATCGACATGGCATTGAGTCGGGGTCCTAACAGCGTTGGTATCAGAGCTGTCAGGACCCCGACTCAATGCCACATCGATCTAGCATGTAACACCTCATATCACTTTGCGGCCTCACGCACGGTATTCCCACGGGTGTCGCCTTACCTTTGCCCGGGACCGTTTGCGCCTTTTGGCACACGTATATGACAGTGTCGCTAGCATCCATATGATAAGGAGCCCGGGGCTGACATGGCTAGTCGTAAACCCAAAGTGGCACAGACTTACAGGGACAGGCATCCATAACCCAGCATCGAACGTGTCGGTCATCAGCGAGTGAATCCAGGCTGTAGCACTGGGCTAGCAGGACTCTGGTGAACCAGGCTGTAGCGGGCTAACAGGACTCCGGTATTCATCGCGTGACATTTCCCCGAAGGGACAGACACAGGAACGAAGAAGGACACATGCCGGCCAGCCTAAGTGTTCCGGAGCAGTAGCAAGCTACCATAGCTCGGTGGAAACACTAGGAGACATTTCCCGATAAGAGAGGCTACTAAAGATAAACAACTAGATAGTCAGATCCCACACATACCATGCATTTCAATAACATACACACAATATGCTCGATATGTGCAAACACAACATGGCATCACAACATGACTCTATGACTCAAGTAATTTATTCAATAGGCTCCGAGGAGCGAGATATTACAAACAGGGGTCTCATGACCCAACATTCAGAGCATACAAATCAAAGCACAAGCGGAAGCTATCATGTCTGGGTACAGACATCTATAAATGAAAAAGGCTGAGAAGCCTGACTATCTATCAGATCCTGCCGAGGGCACAAGATCGTAGCTGAGGTAACAAGCTAAACGTCGAAGTCCACGTGGAACTACTAGTGAGACTGAAGTCTCTCTGCAAAAACATAAAATAGGCAAACGTGCGTACAAATGTACCTAGCAAGACTTACATCAGAACTAACTACATATGCATCATTTTCAACAAGGGGATGGTGGGGTTTAACTGCAGCAAGCCAGCTTTGACTCGGTGGCTATCCTAAACTACGACTGCAAGCGACTCTTTTGAGGTGGCGCACACGAGTTCACATATTCACCATATCAATACACCACTATGGATCCGCTCCCGTCTCCCTACGAGAACGCCATCCATAGCACTCACGCTTATCTTGCGCATTTTAAAGTATCCACTTTCACTTGTCTATGAACTGATATAAGCAATCCAGAAGTCCTTTTCCGCGGACACGGCTATTCGAATAGATGATGTTAACCCTGCAGGGGTGTACTTCTTCATACATGTTTCCACCACTTAGCGTCTGCACACGACATGTGCTCGGCAGACTTCAAGCGAAAGCCGACGTGGGTGTAGACCACGACCTACCTAAACACGCAAGTCTCTAGTCCAGGTTTATCGCCTATTCGGGTTCCATCCATGAGGAGATCCGGCCGGAGTTTCGCTCACAGCCCCAAACGATGTGAACAGGGTTCCCGAGATACCACACGGGCATCCGGTACACCGTGCCACGTACCTACCGCATCACAGCCCACCCCTACGGTCAGCGCTGTCCATGGCCTCCAGTAAGCTACAAACACCAGAAACTACTTGCAACTCCTGGACAGAGGACTAGGGTGAATAAGAAGTCGAGCGGGGTCATATTTCAGGGCCCAATGCATGGTAGTAGCTGAATCATGGATCACAAACACAGAACTCAGTTCCTAAGGACGGCTTCAATGAGACAACCCACCATGTACTCCTACATGGCCTCTCACCGACACCTTTTACCAAATCGTGTTCACACACTTAGCTCACACATAGTAGGACATGTTCACACACCTCTGATTCATCCTCGATGAATCAGACCTGACTCAACTCTAAGCAGTAGCAGGCATGACAAACAAGCATGAATGAGTATGCACATCAGGGCTCAAACAACTCCTACTCATGCTAGTGGGTTTCATCTATTTACTGTGGCAATGACAGGTCATGCAAAGGATAAAGGGGTTCAGCTACCGCAGCAAGTAACAGATGAATCGGTGTTGTCCTAATGCAGTAAAAGAGAGCAGGAGCGAGAGAGTAGGATTTTATCGGAATGAACAAGGGGGTTTTGCTTGCCTGGCACTTCTGAAGATAACATTGAGTCTTCATCAGTGTCAACGATCACATCATCGGTATCACGTCTATCGAGAGGGGACAAATACCGGCAACACAGAAGGGAACACAATCAATGCAATGCACAATATGATGCATGATCATGACATGGCAAAATGAATGTGTTTTGGGCTAATGCAACTAGCAACAGATTAAATGAAGTTGGTTTCAATACAAGATTCAAATTCAAACTCCATATGTGATTATTCAAATGCCATTTAATTGATTTGTGCTAAACAGCAGCTATAAGTTGTTCTAACATGCATGAAAATGGTACAGATGGATTCCTTGAATTTTTCTGATAATTTTTCATATATAAATTATCTAATTTGGAGTTACG
>NW_021195555.1:0-1181 GCF_002162155.2 Triticum dicoccoides
TAACAGCTGTAAATGCTCAAGAAGGATTTTGAGACATTTGACAAAGGATTTCATACACACTCAACATCATCATATCAAAGTTCTGAGTCCATCCTAACAACATGATGTGGTAGTAGAACTATACTAGGCTTGTATCCATCAAACCTATAAGGTACTACTGATTAGTAACACGTGATCCTGATAGAGAGAAAAGATCCTAATTCCTTAACCCCCGGTGGAAGAATAGACTGACTCAGATCAGAATGTCATAAGATAAGGAGTAAAAAGAACCTTACGTTCCAACCCACAAACAATTCCCCTACATATAACTAAGGAATTTCTAGACTCAACATCGACCAGTTTGGCTTGGAGAACCTACAGGCAGTCCGGCTCTGATGCCAACACTGTCAGGACCCCGACTCGATGTCACATCGATCTAGCTTGTAACACCCCATATCACTTTGCGGCCTCACGCACGGCATCCCCACGGGTGTCGCCTTACCTTTGCCCGGGGCCGTTTGCGTCTTTTGGCTCACGTATATGATAGTGTCGCTAGCATCCATATGATAAAGAGCCCGGGCTGACATGACTAGTCGTAAACCCAAAGTGGCACAGTGCTTACAGGGACAGGCATCCATGACCCAGCAACGAACGTGTCGGTCATCAGCAAGTGGGTCCGGGCTGTAGCACTGGGCTAGCAGGACTCCGGTAAACCGGGCTGTAGCGGGCTAACAGGACTCCGGTACTCAATGCGTGACATTTCCCCGAAGGGACAGACATAGGAACGAAGAAGGACACATGCCGGCCAGCCTAAGTGTTCCAGAGCAGTAGCAAGCTACCATGGCTCAGTGTAACACTAGGAGACATTTCCCGGTAAGAGAGGCTACTAAGGATAAACAACTAGGTAGTCAGATCCCACACATACCAAGCATTTCAATCATACACACAATATGCTCGATATGTGCAAACACAACAAGGCATCACAACATGACTCTATGACACAAGTACTTTATTTAAGGCTCAGAGAGCCATACATAACATACACAAAGGTACGGGTCACACGACCCAAGCATTCAAGTCATACAGTCATACAAACCAGCAGCGGAAGTAACTTGTCTGAGTACAGACAACTAGTAAAATAAAAGAGGCTTGGAAAGCCTAGCTATACTACGTGGTCCTTCACAAGCTCAGGATCACCACCT
>NW_021195556.1:0-1005 GCF_002162155.2 Triticum dicoccoides
ATGCACTGATACGGTTCTTCGTTAGGGTAATCACGGTACTCTTCGGGGACAGAACCTGCCGCAGAGAGCACCGATTCACAAACATTACCAAACAGTATGCAACAATATGATGCATGCATGAGACATGGCAAAATGAGTGTATTGGGCTAATGCAACTAAAACCAGAAGGGTTTGAACAAATTTGAATCAAGGATTCAAATTTCAAATTCAAATATGGCCTTTTAAAGTGCTTTTCCTTGTTCTGCTTAAAACATCAATTTAACTTGTTTGATCATGCATGAAAATAGTACAGATGGATAGATTGGATTTTTCTGATCATTTTTCATATATAATTTGTCCAATTTGGAGTTACAGAATAAAAGTTATGAATTTTTGAAGTTTAAATAATATTCTGGAATTTCCTGATTTAAATTAAATCCAGAAAACCAATTACTGCGTCAGCCTGACGTCAGTGTGACGTCAGAAGGTCAACGGAACTGGTCCAGGTCAAACCTGACAGTGGGTCCCGCATGTCAGGGTGATTATTTTAATTAAAATTTAATTAAAACTAATCCTGTTTAATTAGCAGGGCTGGGCCCCACCTGTCATTGACTCAGGGGAGTCAACCAGGGCCCACCC
This sequence comes from Triticum dicoccoides, assembly GCF_002162155.2. Classification (NCBI taxonomy): domain Eukaryota; kingdom Viridiplantae; phylum Streptophyta; class Magnoliopsida; order Poales; family Poaceae; genus Triticum; species Triticum dicoccoides. The sequence goes on from NW_021195556.1 coordinate 619, forward strand.
GTGGTCAAACCCGGGTCGGTTGCACCGGCGTTTAGCCGCCGGCGAGCCCGACGCGGCGGCGGGAGTGGTTTTGGCTATTCCGGCCACCAAATGGGCCGCGGAGATCACCGGAGTGGAGCTGAGGACAAACCGCAGCTCTTGGCGGAGTCCGTTGGGGTCGGGGTGGCCGGAGTTGGCGCCGGCGACGACCTTGGCGGCCACCGGGGTTCGGCCGAAGACGAACTTGACGCTAGAGGGTTCGGTGAGGCTCGTGGAGTAGCTAGCTAGGTGCTGCGGGACTTGGTGAGTAAGATGGACACCATCTTGTGGCCGGAGGATGACCGGGAGCACGTCGGCGACGAGCTCCACGGCGGTGGGTGCGGTTGAGCTCCGGGAGGTTGCTACACG
>NW_021195557.1:0-1018 GCF_002162155.2 Triticum dicoccoides
AAGACAACTCCTATGGCTCCTGCCGGTTGTCATACTCATCGACATGCAAGTCGTGATTCCTATTACAAGAACATGATCAATCTCATACATCACATATATCATTCATCACATCCTTTTTTTGGCCATATCACATCACATAGCATACCCTGCAAAAACAAGTTAGACGTCCTCTAATTGTTGTTTGCATGTTTTACGTGGCTGCTATGGGTTTCTAGCAAGAACGTTTCTTACCTACGCATGAACCACAACGTGATATGCCAATTGCTATTTACCCTTCATAAGGACCCTTTTCATCGAATCCGATCCGACTAAAGTGGGAGAGACAGACACCCGCCAGCCATCTTATGCAACTAGTGCATGTTTGTCGGTGGAACCGGTCTCACGTAAGCGTACGTGTAAGGTTGGTCCGGGCCGCTTCATCCCACGATGCTGCCGAATCAAGATAAGACTAGTAACGGCAAGCATATTGAACAATATCGACGCCCACAACTACTTTGTGTTCTACTCGTGCAAAGAATCTACGCAATAGACCTAGCTCATGATGCCACTGTTGGGGAACGTAGCAGAAATTCAAAAAAATTTCCTACGTATCACCAAGATCTATCTATGGAGAGACCAGCAACGAGTAGAAAGGAGAGTGCATCTACATACCCTTGTAGATCGCTAAGCGGAAGCGTTCAAGTGAACGGGGTTGATGGAGTCGTACTCGTCGTGATTCAGATCACCGATGATCCTAGTGCTGAACGGACGGCACCTCCGCGTTCAACACACGTACAGCTCGACGATGTCTCCCACGCCTTGATCCAGCAAGGAGAGAGGGAGAGGTTGAGGAAGACTCCATCCAGCAGCAGCACAACGGCGTGGTGGTGATGGAGGAGCGTGGCAATCCTGCAGGGCTTCGCCAAGCACCTACGGGAGAGGAGGAGGTGTCACGGGAGGGAGGGAGGCGCCAAGGGCTCAGGTATGGATGCCCTCCCTCCCCTCCACTATATATAGGGGCAGGGGAGAGGGGGGAGGC
>NW_021195558.1:0-1881 GCF_002162155.2 Triticum dicoccoides
GGGAGCAGGCAAAGACGCAACATCCGAAGGTACCTGTGAAACGGAAAAACCATCTCATCAAAGTAAACATGTCGTGAAGTGATCACTCGATGTGAGATAGGATCATAGCAGCGGTAGCCTTTGGTGTTGGGGAGATAGCCGAGAAAGATGCAGGCCACAGACCGAGGTGCAAGCTTGTGAGGAGTAGTGGACGCAATGCTGGGGTAGCACAAGCAACCGAAAATGCGAAGCTCAGCATACGAAGGTAGCATGCCAAACAAGAGGTGATGAGGTGCAAAATTCCCGCGAGTGCGACAAGGATGAATGTTGATGAGTAGTGATGCGGTGGCGAGCGCGTCGGGCCGAAAACGTGGTGGCACGTTGGCGTGAAAGAGGAGGGTGCGAACGCAGTCGTTAAGAGTGCGAAGCACACGCTCAGGGTGGCCGTTTTGTTGCGAAGTGTACGGGCAAGTGAGACGAAAGATCGTGCCGTGTGTGGCGAGAAGGTTGCGGATCGCAAGGTTATCAAACTCCTTCCCGTTGTCTGCTTGCAACGCATGAATGGGACGTGCAAACTGCATGGAGACATAGGAGTAGAAAGCAGTGATAGTGGCAACAGGGTCCGACTTTTGCTGCAACGGGAAGGTCCACACATAGTGCAAAAAATCATCAAGTATGACAAGATAATAAAGATAACCCGTGTTACTTGCAACAGGAGAGGTCCAAACATCACTATGATTAACTCAAACGGGTATGATGCGACATGCGAGGAATTGCTAAAAGGAAGACGAACATGTTTGCCGAGACGACAAGCATGAAAAGTGTGATCGTCGATCTTATTACACGTGAATGAAAAACTATGAAGAATATGATGAAGGGCGGCGGTATTGGGATGACCGAGGCGGGCGTGTCAAAGGTCCACTCCGGCGGAAAGCGCCATGGGTGCAGCGGCAGAGGAGGTAGATGAGTGGACCGGGTAGAGCTTGTCGGGCGGGGCGGTGGGCGGCGCACCGCCACGGGTACCGGCGGTGAGGGCGGTGTGGGTCGCCCGGTGCGTGACATCAGCATCCTCTGCTCCTCCAACTTCAGGTACGCAACAATCTTCGGGAACGTCGGGTTGGTGATGAGGGGGATGTTGGAGGCGGCATTCCTGAAATCATCATTCAGGCCGGCGATGAGGGTGCTGAGGAGGAGCTTGTCGGAGACCGTCTCACCAAGGTCACGGAGCTCGTCAACAAGCTTCTTGAGGCGCATGTAGTAATCGTCAACAGACGTGTCGAGCTGCTGGCACCCAAAAAACTCGTCGTGCAAGAAAGCCTTGCGTTGGAGCGCGTTGTCGGTGAAGAGGCCGTTGAGCTTGGTCCAAACGGCGTGAGCATCATCGTCGGCGCAGACCACCGTGTGGAAGAGGTCCTTCAAGATGGTGGTGTAGAACCAACGGATGAGAGTGGCGTCGACGGACATCCACTCCTCATCGTCCTCCATGAAGCGGGGGTCCATGGAGCTATCGATGTGATCCCGGATGTTGTACTCCCGGAACACAAGGGAGAAGTACGTCTTCCATGCATAGTACGTGGAGGTGAGGTGGTCGAGGACGACGGGAACCCGGGCGAGGATGTTGAGGTCGCGGATGACGACGGGATCTGGACCTTCGAACGGGTTGGTGCAGCGGCTGCGGGTGGTGCCGAGGAGCCGGGGGAGGCCATTAGGGGATGGGGTTGGCGGCGTCTAGCGGGGGAGCGGCGCGGCCAAGGGTTGGAGGCGCGGTCTGGAGGGCGGCGCGGTAGGGTGGAGGCGGAAGCAGGGGCGGCAACGCGCACGGGGGCTGCGGTCGCGGCGGCGTGGGATCGCGGCGGCGACGGTGGCGGGTGGTGGTGAGGGCGGTGGTGGGTGGCGGCGGCG
>NW_021195559.1:0-1015 GCF_002162155.2 Triticum dicoccoides
TTGAACCGTCTCTTCAACTAGTGTGTGACAGGGCACAGGGAGTTGTTCCTGTGGCACCTACACCAATTGAAGTGGAAGCTTATGATATTGATCATGAAACTTCGGATCAAGTCACTCCCAAACCTCGTAGGATGACAAGGATGCGTACTACTTCAGAGTGGTACGTAATCCTGTCTTGAAGGTCATGTTGCTAGACAACAATGAACCTACGAGCTATGGAGAAGCGATGGTGGGCCCGGATTCCGATAAATGGCTTGAGGCCATAAAATCCGAGAGAGGATCCATGTATGAAAACAAAGTGTAGACTTTGGCAGAACGGCTCGATGGTCGTAAGGCTAATGAGTACAGATGGATTTCAAAAGGAAGACGGACAATGATGGTAAATGTCACCATTAAGAAAGCTCGACTTGTCGTTAAGATGTTTTCCGACAAGTTTAAGGAGTTGACTACGATGAGATTTTCTCACTCGTAGCGATGCTAAGAGTCTGTTGGAATTATATTAGCGATTACTGCATTATTTATGAAATCTTGCAGATAGGATGTCAAAACATTGTTTCCTCGATGATTTTAATGAGGAAAGGTTGTATGTGATACAACCGGAAGGTTTTGTCAATCCTGAAAGATGCTAATAAGTATGCAAAGCTCCAGCAATCCTTCTAAGGACTGGAGTGAGCATCTCGGAGTTGGAATGTATGCTTTGATGATGATAAAAAATTTTGGGTTTGTACAAAGTTTATGAGAAACTTGTATTTCCAAAGAAGTGAGTGGGAGCACTATAGAATTTCTGATGAGTATATGTTGTTGACATATTGTTGATCAGAAATGACGTAGAATTTCTGGAAAGCATATAGGGTTATTTTGAAAGTGTTTTTCAATGGAAAGCCTGGATTAAGCTACTTGAACATTGAGCATCAAGATCTATAAGGATAGATCAAAATGCTTAATAATACTTTCAAATGAGCACATACCTTGACATGATCTTGAAGGTGTTCAAGATGGACCAGTCAAAGAAGGA
>NW_021195560.1:0-1362 GCF_002162155.2 Triticum dicoccoides
CTGTGAGATCTGCTCTGCCAGACGTGATGGTTTGGCGTGATGTAGGAGGCATCACCCCACCTCGCGGTCCCCGCAGGCCACCGTCTGTTGGTCCAAGGCCTCATCCTAGCCCCTATGGTCCACAAGCTCCGCGAGATCGTCTGTTTCCGGATGATCATGTTGAGCTTCCAGGCTATGGAGGTGACTTCTACGAGGACTACTACGGATCGGTCTGAGTTAGTGGTAGTATCACTAGTTCGCACTAGCTGTGTCGTCTATCATCCCGCGTGACTCGTGGGATATGACCTAGTTTGTACTCTTTCCGGAGGTGTAGAAAAATAATGTATAGGAGCTTGGGATGCCTCCGATGAGATGTAATCCTCTTTTCACCGTAATAGTACTTTGTTTGGTCTTGTACTAAACCCTGTATGGTGTGTATGACGATGGAATAAAGAAGTAGTTTCTGTATCTACCATGTCATACGGATGATCATCTTGCATTTCGAGTTATTCCTTACATTTTTATCCTATGTCGGAATTTTATCATCCTGACTAAATCATTGTCTTGTTTACCTAGGATGGTCAACACGCGCGCTAACCCTGCTTCTCAAGAGCAGGCCGAAGGCAGTGAAGCCAGGGATGCAAATCTGCCTCATCCTCCTTCACTAGCCGAGGTTATGATGGAAGCTGAGAGAAACAAGCGGGAGACCAACCGTTTGTTAGAGCGTATTGAACAGAACACGGCACACCATCAGAGGACTAACGTGGTGTCACTCAGTGATTTTATCAAATTGCATCCACCTACGTTCCACCACTCCGTCGAGCCTCTTGACGCTGATGACTGGCTTCGCAGTATCTCTCACAAACTGCATTCCGCGCTGGTAGCGGAGGCTGACAAGGTCACCTTTGCTGCATATCATCTTGAAGGCCCCGCTTGTCTATGGTGGGAGAATTATGGAGCTATGCGCCCAGCGGGCCATGTCACTACTTGGGCTGAATTCAGCGAGGCTTTCCGTGAACATCACATTCCGGAGGGTCTCATGGACCGTAAACGTGAAGAATTTTGCAGTTTCACCCAAGGCCGACTTTCTGTGGATGTTTACAGCAGGGAGTTCGGTAATCTCGCACGATATGCAACCGAGGAAGTTTCTACTGACGCCAAGAAGCAAGCAAGGTTCCGTAAGGGCCTTAGTCCTGAGCTTCGCCGTGACCTCCGTCTGCATGAGTGCACATCTTTTCAGAAACTTGTCAACAAAGCCATCAGTGCTGAAACTGGTCAGACTGACTATGACGCAACACGCAAGCATGGCCGTGACATGGGTTCCTCATCCGGTGCTGGTCCTCAGAAGCGCCGCGTGTGGGTACCCAACACCGCCCTGCCACC
>NW_021195561.1:0-1099 GCF_002162155.2 Triticum dicoccoides
GGGGGGGAGGCGCAGGAGAGTCCTACTCCCTCTGGGAGTAGGATTCCCCCTCCAATCCTAGTCCAACTAGGATTCCTCGGAGGGGAAAAGAGGAGGAGGGGGCCGGCCACCTCTCCTAGTCCTAATAGGACTAGGGGAAGGGGGGCGCGCAGCCCAACTAGGGCAGCCCCTTCTCTTTTCCACTAAGGCCCACTATGGCCCAAATAGCTCCCGGGGGGTTCCGGTAACCCTCCCGGTATTCCGGTAAAATCCCGATTTCACCCGGAACACTTCCGATATCCAAATATAGGCTTCCAATATATCAATCTTTACGTCTCGACCATTTCGAGACTCCTCGTCATGTCCGTGATCACATCCGGGACTCCGAACAACCTTCGGTACATCAAAATACATAAACTCATAATGTAACTATCATCGTAACCTTAAGCGTGCGGACCCTACGGGTTCGAGAACAATGTAGACATGACCGAGACACGTCTCTGGTCAATAACCAATAGCGGGACCTGGATGCCCATATTGGCTCCTACATATTCTACGAAGATCTTTATCGGTCAGACCGCATAACAACATACGTTGTTCCCTTTGTCATCGGTATGTTACTTGCCCGAGATTCGATCGTCGGTATCCAATACCTAGTTCAATCTCGTTACTGGCAAGTCTCTTTACTCGTTCCGTAATACATCATCTCACAACTAACATATTAGTTGTAATGCTTGCAAGGCTTATGTGATGTGTATTACCGAGAGGGCCCAGAGATACCTCTCCTACAATCGGAGTGACAAATCCTAATCTCGAAATACGCCAACCCAACATCGACCATTGGAGACACCTGTAGTACTCCTTTATAATCACCCAGTTACGTTGTGACGTTTGGTAGTACCCAAAGTGTTCCTCCGGTAAACGGGAGTTGCATAATCTCATAGTCATAGGAACATGTATAAGTCATGAAGAAAGCAATAGCAACATACTAAACGATCGGGTGCTAAGCTAATGGAATGGGTCATGTCAATCAGATCATTCTGCTAATGATGTGACCTCGTTAATCAAATAACAACTCATTGTTCATGGTTAGGAAACATAACCATCTTTGATTAACGAG
>NW_021195562.1:0-1220 GCF_002162155.2 Triticum dicoccoides
CGAGAATCGTCACTCATGGAAATCACTCTGGGGCCCCAAAACGGTGAGTAATAGTGCACGAAACGGACCAGAATCAGCCAAAAATGTGAGTGTTGATGACCGACACGTAAAAGCGCCCCAGGGTTCGTATGTCGTGGAAATCACTTTGGGACCCGAAACATTGAGTAATAATCCATGAAACGGGCCAGAATCAGCCAAAACTGTGTGTTGATGACCGTAACATAAACGCACGCTGGGGTTTTTCAATCATGGAGATCACTCCGGATCCCAAAACAGTGATTAATAGTCCATAAAACGGGCCAGAATCGGCTAAAATTGCGAGTGTTGATGACCTACACGTAATCGCACCCTGCGCTTCGTCAATCATGGAAATCACTTTGGGACCCCAAACAGTCAGTTACAGTCCACGGAACGGGCCAGAATCGGCCAAACTTGCGAGTGTTGTTGACCAAAACGTAATCGCACCCTGGGGTTCAACAACTATGGAAATCACTTCGGGGACCCAAAACGGTGAGTAATAGTCCATGAAAACGGCCAGAATTGGACAAAACTGAGAGTGTTGACGACGCACACGTAAACACACCCCAGGGATCGTCAATCGAGGAACTCGCTTTGGGAAACCAAAACAGTGATCAATAGTCCAGGAAATGAGCCAGAATTGGCCAAAATTACGAGTGTTGATGACCGACACATAAGCGCACCTTGGGGTTCAATAACTATGGAAACCGCTTTGGGAGCCAAAATGGTGAGTAATAGTCAACAAAATTGGTCAAAATTGGACAAAGCTGTGAGTGTTGACGACGGACATGTGAACGCACCCCGAGAATCGTCACTCATGGAAATCACTCTGGGGCCCCAAAACGGTGAGTAATAGTGCACGAAACGGACCAGAATCAGCCAAAAATGTGAGTGTTGATGACCGACACGTAAAAGCGCCCCAGGGTTCGTATGTCGTGGAAATCACTTTGGGACCCGAAACATTGAGTAATAATCCATGAAACGGGCCAGAATCAGCCAAAACTGTGTGTTGATGACCGTAACATAAACGCACGCTGGGGTTTTTCAATCATGGAGATCACTCCGGATCCCAAAACAGTGATTAATAGTCCATAAAACGGGCCAGAATCGGCTAAAATTGCGAGTGTTGATGACCTACACGTAATCGCACCCTGCGCTTCGTCAATCATGGAAATCACTTTGGGACCCCAAACAGTCAGTTA
>NW_021195563.1:0-1231 GCF_002162155.2 Triticum dicoccoides
ACGGATCCAATCCGCATCATTGCTACTAACATCTTTCAACACAATTTTCTCTAGGAACATATCAAAATAAACACAGGGAAGCAACAACGCGAGCTATTGATCTACAACATAATTTGCAAAATACTACCAGGACTAAGTTCATGATAAATTTAAGTTCAATTAATCATATTACTTAAGAACTCCCACTTAGATAGACATCCCTCTAATCCTCTAAGTGATTACGTGATCCAAATCAACTAAACCATGTCCGATCATCACGTGAGATGGAGTAGTTTCATTGGTGAACATCGCTATGTTGATCATATCTGCTATATGATTCACGCTCGACCTTTCGGTCTCCGTGTTCCGAGGCCATATCTGTATATGCTTGGCTCGTCAAGTATAACCTGAGTATTCCACGTGTGCAACTGTTTTGCACCCGTTGTATTTGAACGTAGAGCCTATCACACCCGATCATCACGTGGTGTCTCAGCACGAAGAACTTTCGCAACGGTGCATACTCAGGGAGAACACTCCTTGATAATTTAGTGAGAGATCATCTTATAATGCTACCGTCAATCAAAGCAAGATAAGATGCATAAAAGATAAACATCACATGCAATCAAAATATGTGACATGATATGGTCATTATCATCTTGTGCCTTTGATCTCCATCTCCAAAGCATCGTCATGATTTCCATCGTCACTGGCATGACACCATGATCTCCATCATCTTGATCTATATCAATATGTCGTCACATGGTCGTCTCGCCAACTATTGCTCTTGCAACTATTGCTATCGCATAGCGATAAAGTAAAGCAATTATTTGGCGCTTGCATCTTATGCAATAAAGAGACAACCATAAGGCTTTTGCCAGTTGCCGATAACTTCAACAAAACATGATCATCTCATACAACAACTTATATCTCATCACGTTTTGACCATATCACATCACAACATGCCATGCAAAAACAAGTTAGACGTCCTCTACTTTATTGTTGCAAGTTTTACGTGGCTGCTACGGGCTTAAGCAAGAACCAATCTTACCTACGCATCAAAACCACAACGATAGTTTGTCAAGTTGGTGCTGTTTTAACCTTCGCAAGGACCGGGCGTAGCCACACTCAGTTCAACTAAAGTTGGAGAAACTGTCACCCGCAAGCCACCTATGTGCAAAGCACGTCGGGAGAACCGGTCTCGCGTAAGCGTACGCGTAATGTCGGTCTGGGCCGCTTCATCCAACAATACCGC
>NW_021195564.1:0-1124 GCF_002162155.2 Triticum dicoccoides
AACGTGTATGTCCGATGTTCGCAACATCGACAAATGACGTTGGGGTTCAGCACACTGAGCGGTGCATTAAGGACATAAGCTTTCTACTGATCGCATAATCGCTACTATCAACTTTCAACTATATTTTCTCTAGGAACATATCTAAACAGTGGAACTAAAGCGCGAGCTTACGACATAATTTGCAAAAGGTATTTTGACTATGTTCAGGATAATTAAGTTCATCTTATGAACTCCCACTTAGATAGACATCCCTCTGGTCATCTAAGTGATCACATGATCCGAGTCAACTAGGCCGTGTCCGATCATCACGTGAGACGGACTAGTCATCATCGGTGAACATCTTCATGTTGATCGTATCTACCATACGACTCATGCTCGACCTTTCGGTCTCCGTGTTCCGAGGCCATGTCTGCACATGCTAGGCTCGTCAAGTTAACCCTAAGTGTTTTCGCTCTGTAAAACTGTCTTACACCCGTTGTATGTGAACGTAAGAATCCATCACACCCGATCATCACGTGGTGCTTAGAAGCGACGAACTGTAGCAACGGTGCACAGTTAGGGGAGAACACTTCTTGAAATTTTGTAAGGGATCATCTTATTTACTACCGTCGTCCTAAGCAAACAAGATGCATAAACATGATAAACATCAAATGCAATCAAATAGTGACATGATATGGCCAATATCATTTTGCTCCTTTTGATCTTCATCTTCGGGGCTCCATGATCATCATCGTCACCGGCACGACACCATGATCTCCATCATCATGATCTCCATCATCGTGTCTTCATGAAGTTGTCACGCCAACGACTACTTCTACTTCTATGACTAACGCGTTTAGCAATAAAGTAAAGTAGTTTACATGGCGTTCTTCAATGACACGCAGGTCATACAATAAATAAAGACAACTCCTATGGCTCCTGCCGGTTGTCATACTCATCGACATGCAAGTCGTGAATCCTATTACAAGAACATGATCAATCTCATACATCACATATCATTCATCACATTCTTCTTGGCCATATCACATCACATAGCATACCCTGCAAAAACAAGTTAGACGTCCTCTAATTGTTGTTGCATGTTTTACGTGGCTGCTATGGGTTTCTAGCAAGAACGTTTCTTA
>NW_021195565.1:0-1201 GCF_002162155.2 Triticum dicoccoides
GACTCAAGTATTTATTCATTAGGCTCCGAGGAGCGAGATATTACAAACATAGGTCTCATGACCCAACATTCAGAGCATACAAGTCAAAGCACAAGCGGAAGCTATCATGTCTGAGTACAGACAACTATAAATGAAAAAGGCTGAGAAGCCTGACTATCTACCAGATACTGCCGAGGGCACAAGATCGTAGCTGAGGTAACAAGCTAAACGTCGAAGTCCAAGCGGAACTACTAGTGAGACTGAAGTCTCTCTGCAAAAACATAAAATAGGCAAACGTGAGTACAAATGTACCCAGCAAGACTTACATCAGAACTAACTACATATGCATCATTATCAACAAAGGGGTGGTGGGGTTTAACTGCAGCAAGCCAGCTTTGACTCGGTGGCTATCCTAAACTACGACTGCAAGCGACTCTTTTGAGGTGGCGCACATGAGTCCACATATTCACCATATCAATACACCACTATGGATCCGCTGCCGTCTCCCTACGAGAACGCCATCCATAGCACTCACGCTTATCTTGCGTATTTTAGAGTATCCACTTTCACTTGTCTATGAACTAATATAAGCAATCCAGAAGTCCTTTTCCGCGGACACGACTATTCGAATAGATTAGGTTAACCCTGCAGGGGTGTACTTCTTCATACACGCTCTCACCACTTACCGTCGTTTACACGACATGTACTCGGCAACCTTCAAGCGGAAGCCCAACGTGGGTGTCGGCCACGACCTACCTAATCACCTAAGTCTCTAGTCCAGGTTTATCGCCTATTCGGGTTCCATCCATGAGGAGATCCGGCCGGAGTTTCGCTCACAGCCCCAAACGATGTGAACAGGGTTCCCGAGACACCAAACGAGCGCCCGGTACACCGTGCCACGTGCCTACCGCATCACAGCCCACCCCTACGGTCAGCGCTGCCCACGGCCTCCAGCATACTACAAACACCAGAAACTACTTGCAACTCCTGGACAGAGGACAAGGGTGATCAAGAAGCCGAGAGGGTCCATTGGTTTCGGGCCCAATGCGTGGTAGTAGCTGAATCATGGATCACAAACACAGAACTCAGTTCCTGAGGACGACTGCAATGAGACAACCCACCATGTACTCCTACATGGCCTCTCACCGCTACCTTTACCAAAACGTGTTCACACACTTAGCTCACACACAGTAGGACATGTTCACACGCCTCTGATTCATCC
>NW_021195566.1:0-1335 GCF_002162155.2 Triticum dicoccoides
AGGTGCAAGATGTGCTGAACAATTTTGAAGAGGCCATGGAGAAGATCACTGGCTTTGAGAAGACGTTCGAAACAAAGCTCGATAACAAGTTTAATGAATTGCTCGCGCGTCTTCCACCACCACCACCCGCTGCAGCTAACGCACCTCTCCAACAACAACAACAACAACGACTACCTCCACGTCGCGAAGCAGACCTCCGCCGAGCAAGCCGTGTTCCTCTTGCGTTTGGCCAAACTGTTGGTGCTGCTGTTGATACTTCTGTGGCTCCTGCTGCTGATGCGGAGGAGGATGATTATGTGGGAGACTATGAGGATGAGGTTGATCAAAATCAACACTACGTGCAGCCACCTGTACCACCACCAGCAGGTCGACCTCAGGTATATATTCGTAATGGTAGGCCTGCACCACCACCTCAGGTACGAGATGATGTCCATATTCCTACACTGAAATTGAATATTCCACCATTTGAGGGTAGATATGTTCCTGATATATATCTTACTTGGGAGTTAGAAACTGAACAACGATTTACATGTTTACAATATCCTGAGGAGAGACGAGTTGCTGCTGCCGTTTGTGCTTTCACTAGTTTTGCATGTGTATGGTGGTCTGAACATTGTAGATTATATCCTATTCCAACTACTTGGGCTGCTTTGAAAACTGCTATGCGTACGCGTTGGGTTCCACCATATTATCAACGTGAATTGCTTCAAAAATTGCAGCGTTTAAGACAAGGGAAAAATTCTGTAGAAGAATATTATCAGGAATTACAAACTGGCTTGATTAGATGTGGTATTGTTGAGGAGAATGAAGCTATGCTTGCACGATTTCTGGGTGGATTAAATAGAGAGATTCAGACCATTCTAGACTATAAGGAGTATACTAATATGACTCGTTTATTCCATCTTGCTTGTAAAGCTGAACGTGAAGTGCAGGATCGACAAGCATTGGGGCGAACTAACTTTTCTGCAGGCCGACCTTCATCATGGACACCACGTGCATCTTCTACTTCAACTGCACCAGCACCTCCATCCGGTGCTACCTCCAGCCGTGATACAAGAAAACAGGCACAACCACCATTATCTGCCAAGAGCGCACCTGCGGGGCCTGCACAGCGTTCTTCTTCTTCCATGGCATCAACAGGGCACACAAGTGATATTATTTGTCGTCGTTGTAAGGGAGGAGGTCATTATGCGAGAGAATGCAAATCTCCGCGTGTGATGATTGCTACCGCGGATGGTGGATATGAGTCCGCTAGTGACTATGATGAGGAGACTTTGGCTCTTATTACACGTGAAGAACATGGTGGAGATGATTCTGATCATGAGACGCAATACA
>NW_021195567.1:0-8190 GCF_002162155.2 Triticum dicoccoides
GAAATAATATATCTTCCTTTTGCCTGGTAATCAAAGAAGGCAGGAGCAGGGAGAGTAATACGAACAACACGCTGTTTGTCAAAGATTAGTCGATATTGGAGAGGTGATTCATTCCTCTCGACAAACTGATGATGGACCATAGAATTAAAATCTAAATAAGTAGGAGGCAACTCCATAACGTCCTCACGAACGTCCACATCAAGAAAATCAGCTAAGCGGGTTGCATAAATTCCTCCAAAGAAATCTCCATTAAATCTATTATGATGCAACCTACGTGCAACAATGGCTCCCATATTATAAGATTGGTCTCCTAACACAGCACTCCTAAGAATACTGAGGTCAGGCACACACATATGACATGCTTCATCCTTACCATTTATGCACCTACCTATGAAGAGAGCAAAATAATGTATAGCAGGAAAGTGAATGCTCCCTATGGTAGCTTGTGCTATATCTCTAGATTCCCCTACAGTTATACTAGCAAGAAAGTTTCTAAATTCAGATTTACGGGGGTCACTAGCACTACCCCATTGTGGAAGTTTGCATGCAGAAGTAAAATCCTCTAAGTCCATGGTATAAGATTTTTCATAAAGATCAAACATGAATGTTGGAGAATTACGTGAAGATGAAAATTCAAACCTCCTCACAAATGAACTAGTGAGTTGATGGTACTGCGGGCATTTGTCTGCCTCACAGCTCACAAGATCAGCGTTACGCAAATATGCGTTAAATTCCTCTTTGATTCCCGCTCGATCCGGCCATTCACAGGGCCGCACTGGAGCGTCCCTTGGGGGCTCCTCATCGGCATCACGCGTTGCAAGCCTGGGTCCGTGCTTCCTTGAAGAACCACCTTGGAACATTTTCTTAAGCATATTGCTTCCTCTGAGAAATTTCTGAAATTTTTAGTAACTTCAAACAAAAGTGAACCAAGCTCAATAAAATTGATAGCAACTACTCATACAAGTGCCTAGAGACTATATCATGCATTAGAACTACTTGGAACCATATAAATTTGACATGCAAGCTCAAGAACATGGTCACCTAGGCAGCACAAATTTGCAATGAATAAAGCAGTAGAGCAAAAATTAATTAGACCAATGGAGGAGTCACATACCAAGGAACAATCTCCCCAAGCAGTTTTGTGAGAGGTGCTTTGAGCAAGGAGATCGAAAATTGTAGCAAAGTGAGCTAGAACTCATGCTTGAGCTAGATATTCGTGTTTGTGGGAGGAAGAAGAACTGTATGAGTGCAGAAATAAGTGGAGGAGGGCCACCGTGGGCCCACGAGGTAGGGGGCGCGCCCTCCACCCTCGTGGCCAGGTGGTTCACCCCCCTGGTGTGTTCTCAGTTCCATAAATCCTCAAATATTCTAGAAAAAATCATATTCCATTTTCAGGGCATTTGGAGAACTTTTGTTTTTGGGGTATTTTTATATTGCACAGATAAATCAGAAAACAAACAGAAAAATACTATTTTTACTTTATTTCAACTAAATAACAGAAAGTAGAAAGAGGGTACAGAAGGTTGTGCCTTCTAGTTTCATCCATCTCATGCTCGTCAAAAGGAATCCACTAACAAGGTTGATCAGGTCTTGTTAATAAACTCATTCCCAATAACATGAAACCAGAGAAATTTCGAATAACACTATGTTACCTCAACGGGGATATGCACATCCCCAATAATAAGAATATCATATTTCTTCTTGACAGTAGGAAGAGGAAATTCAAAACCTCCAAATATAATCAATGGAATTTTTCCAATAGAGTTGATACTATGAACTTGAGGTTGTTTCCTCGGGAAGTGTACCGTATGCTCATTACCATTAACATGAAAAGTGACATTGCCTTTGTTGCAATCAATAACAGCACCAGCAGTATTCAGAAAAGGTCTTCCAAGAATAATAGACATACTATCGTCCTCGGGAATATCAAGAATAACAAAGTATGTTAAAATAGTAATATTTGCAACCACAACAGGCACATCCTCGTAGATACCAACAGGTATAGCAGTCCATTTATCAGCCATTTGCAAAGATATTTCAGTAGGTGTCAACTTATTCAAGTCAAGTCTACGATATAAAGAAAGAGGCATAACACTAACACCGGCTCCAAGATCACATAAAGCAGTTTTAACATAGTTTCTTTTAATGGAGCATGGTATAGTATGTACTCCTGGATCTCCAAGTTTCTTTGGTATTCCACCCTTAAAATTATAATTAGCAAGCATGGTGGAAATTTCAGCTTCCGGTATCTTTCTTTTATTAGTAACAATGTCTTTCATATACTTAGCATAAGGATTCATTTTGAGCATATCAGTCAATCGCATACGCAAAAAGATAGGTCTAATCATTTCAGCAAAGCGCTCAAAATCCTCATCATCCTTTTTCTTGGATGGTTTGGGCGAAAAGGCATGGGTTTCTGAACCCATGGTTCTCTTTCTTTACCATGTTTCCTAGCAACAAAGTCTCTCTTATCATAACATTGATTCTTTGATTGTGGAAAGATCAACAGCAGGTTCAACTTCTACATCATTGTCATTACTAGGTTGAGCATCATCATGAACATCATCATTAACATTTTCACTAGGTTCATGTTCATTACCAGATTGTGTTTCAGCATCAGACATAGAGATATCATTTGGATTCTCAGGTGGTTCAACAATAGGTTCACTAGAAGTTTGCAAAGTCCTATCATTTTTCTTTTTCTTCCTTTTAGAAGAACTAGGTGCGTCAATATTATTTCTCTGAGAATCTTGCTCAATTCTCTTAGGGTGGCCTTAGGATACAAAGGTTCCTAAGTCATTCTACCAGTTCTAGTAGCCACTCTAATAGCATAATCATTTTTCTTACTACTCATTTCATTGAGAAAATCATTTTAAGCTTTAAGTACTTGTTCTACTTGAGTGGTAACCATAGAAGCATGTTTAGTAATGACTTTAAGTTCACCTCTAATATTAGCCATATAATCACATACGTGTTTAAGCATATCGGAATTGTATTTCAATTGTCTACCAAAATAAGCATTAAAATTTTCTTGTTTGACAATAAAATTATCAAACTCATCTAAGCATTGTCTAGCAGACTTATAGTGAGGAATATCACCTTCATCAAATCTATAGAGAGAATTTACCTTTACTACCTGTGTCGAGTTATCAAGACCATGAGGTTCTTGAATAGGTAATGGATTAAGATCATATGTTTCTTCAATAGGCGGTAAATTAAGACCATGTATTTCTTCAATAGGAGGTAAATTCTTAACATCTTCAGCTTTAATACCTTTTTATTTCATAGATTTCTTTGCCTCTTGCATATCTTCAGGACTGAGAAATAGAACACCTCTCTTCTTTGGAGTTGGTTTAGGAATAGGCTCAGTAATTGGAGCAGGAGCTAGCTCAGGAAGTGCCCAATTATTTTCATTTGTCAACATATTATTCAATAGAATTTCAGCTTCATCCGGTGTTCTTTCCCTGAAAACAGAACCAGCACAACTATCCAGGTAATCTCTGGGAGCATCGGTTAGTCCATTATACAAGATATCAAGTATTTCATTTTTCTTAAGAGGATGATCAGGCAAATCATTAAGTAACTTGAGAAGCCTCCCCGAAGCTTGTGTGAGACTCTCTTCTTCAATTTGCACAAAGTTGTATATTTCCCTCAAAGCAGCTTGTTTCTTATGGGCAGGGAAATATTTAGCAGAGAAGTAATAAATCATATCATGGGGACTACACACACAACTAGGATCAAGAGAATTAAACCATATCTTAGCATCACCCTTTAATGAGAACGAAAATATTTTAAGGATATAAAAGTAGCGAGATGTCTCATCATTAGTGAACAGGGTGGCTATATCATTTAATTTAGTAAGATGTGTCACAATAGTTTCAGATTCATAGCCATGAAAAGGATCAGATTCAACCAAAGTAATTATATTAGGATCAACAGAGAATTCATAATCCTTATCGGCAACACAAATAGGTGAAGTAGCAAAAGCAGGGTCAGACCTCATTCTATCTTTAAGAGATTGCTTATTCCATTCAGCTAATAACCTCTTGAGTTCATATCTATCTTTGCAAGCTAAAATAGCTGCAGAAGCTTCCATATCAAAAACATAACCCTCAGGAATAACAGGCCTATCTTCATCATCACTTTCATCAATATAATCAATTTCATTAATTTCTTTCTCTCTAGCCCTAGCAATTTGTTCATCAAGAAATTCACTAAGGGGCACAGTAGTATCAAGCATAGAAGTAGTTTCATCATAAGTATCATGCATAGCAGAAGTGGCATCATCAATAACATGCGACATATCAGAACGAATAGCAGAAGCAGGTTTAGGTGTCGCAAGCTTACTCAAAACAGAAGGTGAATCAAGTGCAGAGCTAGAAGGCAGTTCCTTACCTCCCCTCGTAGTTGAGGGATAAATTGTTGTCTTAGCGTCTTTCAAGTTCTTCATAGTGTCAAGCAGATATAAATCCCAAGTGACTCAAAGAATAGAGCTATGCTCCCGGGCAACGGCGCCAGAAAATGGTCTTGATAACCCACAAGTATTGGGGATCGCAACAGTTTTCGAGGGTAGCGTATTCAACCCAAATTTATTGATTCGACACAAGGGGAGCCAAAGAATATTCTCAAGTATTATCAGTTGAGTTGTCAATTCAACCACACCTGGATAACTTAGTATCTGCAGCAAAGTGTTTAGTAGCAAAATAATATGATAGTAGTGGTAACGGTAATAAAAGTAACCGAAGCAAAAGTAATATTTTTGGTGTTTTGTAGTGATTGTAACAGTAGCAACGGAAAAGTAAATAAGCGAGAACCAATATAGGAAAAGCTCGTAGGCATTGGATCGGTGATGGATAATTATGCCGGATGCGGTTCATCATGTAACAATCATAACATAGGATGACACAGAACTAGCTCCAATTCATCAATGTAATGTAGGCATGTATTCCGAATATAGTCATACGTGCTTATGGAAAAGAACTTGCATGACATCTTTTGTCCTACCCTCCCGTGGCAGCGGGGTCCTAATAGAAACTAAGGGATATTAAGGCCTCCTTTTAATAGAGAACCGGAACAAAGCATTAGCACATAGTGAATACATGAACTCCTCAAACTATGGTCATCACCAGGAGTGGTCCCGATTATTGTCACTTCGGGGTTGCCGGATCATAACACATAGTAGGTGACTATAGACTTGCAAGATAGGATCAAGAACACACATATATTCATGAAAAGATAATAGGTTCAGATCTGAAATCATGGCACTCGGGCCCTAGTGACAAGCATTAAGCATAGCAAAGTCATAGCAACATCAATCTCAGAACATAGTGGATACTAGGGATCAAACCCTAACAAAACTAACTCGATTACATGATAGATCTCATCCAACCCATCACTGTCCAGCAAGCCTACGATGGAATTACTCACACACGGCGGTGAGCATCATGAAATTGGTGATGGAGGATGGTTGATGATGATGACGGCGACGAATCCCCCTCTCCGGAGCATCGAACGGACTCCAGATCAGCCCTCCCGAGAGGTTTTAGGGCTTGGCGGCGGCTCCGTATCGTAAAACGCGATGATTTCTTCTCTTTGATTTTTTCTCCCCGAAAGCAAATGTATAGAGTTGGAGTTGGCGTCGGAGGAGCTCCAGGGGGCCCACTAGGTAGGGGCGCGCACCCTAGGGGGGGGCGCCCCCCCACCCTCGTGGACAGGGTGTTGGCCCCCTGGTCTTCATCTTTGGCGAGGATTTTTTATTATTTCTGAAAAGTTGTTCCGTGGAGTTTTAGGTCATTCCGAGAACTTTTGTTTCTGCACATAAATAACACCATGGAAAGTCTACTGAAAACAGCGTCAGTCCGGGTTAGTTCCATTCAAATCATGCAAGTTAGATTCCAAAACAAGGACAAAAGTGTTTGGAAAAGTAGATACGACGGAGACCTATCAGCGGCGCCAGAGCATCCCATGTCCTTCACTGATCAGCTGAAACAGCTGCCGGAGCTGCATAGGGTGGACGAACTAGCCATGAAGGATTTGATAATCCGGCTATGGCCAGCCGAAGCTATGCCAAGTAGCTACTTCGGACTCATGAGGTGGATGGTGAACGCATGTCCTCGGCTGGACGTTGTCAAGCGCTCGGCATGCATTGAAGGTGCACGCATAGCCTTCGCCCATTGCAAGATGTGGTGGGCGAAGATGGACGCCGTCGAAGTGACCAGAGGGCCATCGGAGGTCAATGAGCACCGCACACCCGACAGGTATTTTGCGGATGTCCTGAAGGGGCTCGCCTTGCGGCAGCACAATGTTCGCAGGACATTGTATTTGAATAAATGTATTCATGTTGCTTTTGCATTGTATTATAAAAAAACAAAGCTTGTTTTGTGATGTAATTTTGTTATGCTTTAATTGTTTCCTCCTGTGCGGCCGTGTTGTATGTAATCTGAGGGTTGGCCAGTCGTCGGCTTCTGCCCTCATGTAGGTAGTACGGAGGTGTTCGGGATGGAATCTAAACAATCTTTATCCAATTATATGGTCCTTGAAGGAGTTGTTTAGTGCAACGAATAGGGCAATCGGACTATACGGCTTAAACGCCCTCACTTAGCCATAGGATTTTTATAATAAAGCATGGGCACAGCCCCTGGTTCAAGTCAGGGTGCTGTCAGCATGTGATCGGGAAGTGCCGATCTTTCGCATAATGCGGAAAAAATCTCCAACGATTTGTAACCCTCGAACAGCTGACCGTCTCTCGCCGTATCATGACAGTCAGTTTTCGGCTTTCTCTACTGAGGTGCTCATCTGGTCAAGGCCAGGGCACAATCGCAGTAGTTATCCCTTTACTACCCTAGTAGATTTGGCGAAACGTAGGGTAGCAAGCACAAGAGCCCGGCAACCCAACTATTGACCAAAGACATGATTCGGAGCCAATGCATATAATGCTAAATTCGGGGTGCCGAACTTATCTTTAAGGATTGTTTAGACTTTGTTGTCGTATAGTGGGGCGGTGTGGAGCCCCTGGGAAATATGAAATGTACCAGAGTGTACGGTTGCTAGAAAATAAGTAATTTAAAGGAAAACAGAGGAAGAACAGAGATAGGATCTGGGGCCCTTGAACTTGGATCAAGAACTGTTTCTATTATAATTGGATTAGTGCATCCAAGCACATTAGTACAAAATAATGCAATAAGCAAACAATTATTTAACATGCCACAACCGGAGGCGAGCTGCGCGTGGGTCCGAGAACAGTTAGAGTAATCGTTGGATTGGCCTCTAGGGCTGCTGAAAGTGCAACTATCCCTAGGTGGTTTTGGTAATTCATAACAACATATAGCTCATTGAGCTAATGCTATTCCAAGATGATTATTTCAGGAAAGCTCAATGATTGGCATGGCATGGATGTGAAAGTGGAACCCTCAAAATGCTAAGGACAAAGGATTGGCTCAAGCTCAAAAGCTCAAGACTCTTCATTTTATATTTTAGTGATCCAAGATCACATTGAGTATTTAGGAAAAGCCAATACTATCAAGGAGGGATGAGGTGTTGCTTAATGAGCCTCTTGCTTCATGTGCTTAGTGATATGCTCCAAAAACCCTCAACTACTTTCCCATATCCACATATGACCTAAACCCTAAGCCAAACTCGGTCATACCAATTCTTTCTATCCGGCGCCACCGAGTTTCATTTGTCATAAGCCACTGCCAAACCCTAGCAATTCGGTTCTACCGATAGGGATCTCGGTCTCACCGAGATGGGATTGCAAACTCTCTGTTTCCCTTTCGTAACTTTTCGGTCTCACCGAAAGAGCGAATCGGTCCCACCGAGATTGCAATGTAAATTCAGTGTTTCCCTTTTGTAACTTTTCAGTCTCACCGAAAGAGCAAATCGGTCCCACCGAGTTTGCCTGACCAACTCTGTGGTTAGCTAATTACCAAAATCGGTCTCACCGAGTTTGTGTAATCGGTCTCACCGAGATTATGTTATGCCCAAACCCTAACCATATCGGTCCTACCGAGTTGCATGTCAGTCCCACCGAAAATCTCTAACGGTCACTAGGTTTACCTTTTCGGTCCGACCGAGTTTGTTGATTCGGTCCCACCGAGATTGGAAAACTGTGTGTAACGGTTGGATTTTGTGTGGAGGCTATATATACCCCTCCACCTCCTCTTCATTCATGGAGAGAGCCATCAGAACACA
>NW_021195568.1:0-868 GCF_002162155.2 Triticum dicoccoides
TCAGATGATTCAAAAACTAAACAGGCAATGCATTTGCCACAGGAAGAAATATGTCGCTCACTATAAGCTGTAGGTTTACCAGGGCTAATTCAAATATTTGTTTAATTTTCTGGAAGTTCCTTTAACTGGATAGGTTTTAAAGAAGAAAACAGTGATGTTGTTGCCCGTTTGGACATATCTATTATTTCTCAGTAAGAAAAGGGTTGTACTTTTGGACAGTTTCTTATCTTAAAAAGACGAGGTATTCCCATCCAGTTTTGTCTGAAGCTCCTTTTTGCTACATATTCCTGCAATACTCCATGGAAACGTACTACTTATAGAATACCATTATATCCTTAAAACTATGTATTCATGTATTCTCTTTGCTAGCTTGACATGGACATTTAGAAAACTGTATATTTATCTCATCTTATCATTCTATCAAAGTTGTGTTGATACTCAGTAGTTAATGGTGTTTACGTATAAGAAAGTCCATTTAGGCTCAAGCTTGTGATTACATGTTGTAATGCAATAAAAAAGAATAACCTTATATAAGTGGCACGTCCCCATCTTTGGTCTCTCTCAAAGTTGTTGCGTTTGTTTTGAATTTTTCTCAAGTGTTATTGACCAACCAATTTGAATTGGGTTCACCATGGAGATAAATAGTTGATGTCGCATATGAGTTATGTACAAGACACCATATTGCTTCTGTGAGCATTGTACTAGATCAATTTTTACAGTATGCTTAACATTCTATTACAGAAATGGACTTCTGGCGAACTTGATGAATATATTTACCAAAGGATGGTGGGTTCTTCAGGAACATGCGCAGGATGCCAAAAGTAACATGCTATACTTCACCACACCTCTTGCTTCAATTCTTTTGAAG
>NW_021195569.1:0-1004 GCF_002162155.2 Triticum dicoccoides
TCCAGAGGAGACGAAGGAGATTATGCGTCAAGTACAAGAGCTTTTCGACAAAGGTTATATACGCGAATCCCTTAGTCCTTGTGCTGTTCCTATTATTCTAGTGCCGAAAAAGGATGGTACATCACGTATGTGTGTTGATTGTAGAGGCATTAATAATATTACTATTCGTTATCGTCATCCTATTCCTAGGCTAGATGATATGCTTGATGAATTGAGTGGCTCTACAATATTCTCCAAAGTTGATTTGCGTAGTGGATACCATCAAATTCGTATGAAATTGGGAGATGAATGGAAAACAACATTCAAAACTAAGTTTGGATTATATGAGTGGTTAGTCATGCCTTTTGGGTTAACTAATGCACCTAGTACTTTCATGAGATTAATGAACGAAGTTTTACGTGCTTTCATTGGACGATTTGTTGTAGTTTACTTTGATGACATATTGATTTATAGCAGATCTTTGGAAGAACATTTGGAACATTTACGTGCTGTTTTTATTGCTCTACGTGATGCACGTTTGTTTGGTAACCTTGCGAAGTGCACCTTTTGCACCGACCGAGTATCTTTTCTTGGCTATGTTGTTACTCCACAGGGAATTGAAGTTGATAAAGCCAAGATTGAAGCTATTGAGAGTTGGCCGCAACCCAAAACGGTCACACAAGTGAGGAGTTTTCTTGGCCTCGCTGGATTCTATAGGCGTTTTGTGAGAGATTTTAGCACCATTGCTGCACCTCTCAATGAGCTTACAAAGAAAGATGTGCCTTTTCTTTGGGGTACCGCACAGGAAGAAGCCTTCTCGGTATTGAAAGATAAGTTGACACATGCTCCTTTACTCCAACTTCCTGATTTTAATAAGACTTTTGAGCTTGAATGTGATGCTAGTGGAATTGGATTAGGCGGTGTGTTATTACAAGATGGAAAACCTGTTGCATACTTTTCTGAAAAATTGAGTGGGCCTAGTCTGAATTATTCTACTTATGATAAAGAATTATATGCTCTTGTTC
>NW_021195570.1:0-882 GCF_002162155.2 Triticum dicoccoides
TGGTCCAGTATGTATAGCAGCAGGGGCTGTGGGTGTAACAATTGTATTGATGTCCTCATCACGCAGCACCTAAAATAGCCTCGGGACGAAATTTGTGAAGTGGCATCTTGTATATTTCGTCCAAGGCTTCATGCACCCATTATGGTGGCTTCAAAGTCCTGAAATCATCACTTGTAACTCCGTTCTTGTTCCCCTTGCGCATGCCATCATCTCCATGCTTGAACTTGCTCCAAGGTTCATCTTTCTTGCCCAAGCTAGGCCCTTCATTTGTGAGCAAAACAAATGTATCCAATTTAGGCAGCATCATGTTCTCATGAACATTAGAATCGTTACCAAGAAATGAAAGTACCTGACAATTCAATTGGCATGCGCGAGCTCTAGTAATTGGTCCAGTTTGTATAACAGCAGGGGCTGTGGGTGTAACAATGGTATTGATGTCCTCATCATCCTCCCCTTCTTGCAATGAAGTCGTCCTCAATGAAAGCTCATCTTCCTCACCCAAATAAGGCTTCAAATCTGCAATGTTAAAAGTGGGACTAACCCCAAAATCTACAGGCAGCTCAAGTTTATATGCATTATCATTTATTTTCTCTAACACCTTAAAGGGACCATCAGCACGTGGCATTAACTTTGATTTGCGCAAATCAGGAAATCTATCCTTACGCAAATGTAACCAAACAAGATCTCCAGGTGCAAACACAACATGTTTTCTACCCTTATCTCCAGCAAGTTTATATTTAGCATTCATACGCTCAATGTTTTCCTTAGTTAACTCATGCATTTTTAAAATCAATTCAGCACGTTGTTTAGCATCAAAATTAACCTTCTCCGAAGATGGAAGAGGCAACAAATCAATAGGTGCACGAGGTAGGAAACCATACA
>NW_021195571.1:0-1213 GCF_002162155.2 Triticum dicoccoides
AATAGGCGATAAACCTGGACTAGAGACTTGTTCGGTTAGTCAGGTCGTGGCCGACTCCCTCGCCCGGCTTCCGCTTGAAGGTTGCCGAGGTACATGACGTGTACAGGGCGATAAGTGGCGAAAGCGTGTGTGAAGAAGTACACCCCTGCAGGGTTATCATCATCTATTCGAATAGCCGGATTCCTCGGATATGGAAACTTGGACCCCTTGCATAGTTCATAGACAAGTGAAAGTGGATACTCTAAAATACGCAAGATAAGCGTGAGTGCTATGGATGGCGTTCTCGTAGGGAGACGGGAGCGGATCCATAGTGGTGTATTGGTTGGTGAATATGTGGACTCGTGTGCGCCACTTCAAAAGAGTTACTTGCAGTCGTAGTTCAGGATAGCCACCGAGTCAAAGCTAGCTTGCTGCAGTCAAACCCCTCCACCCCCTTGTTGATAATGATGCATATGTAGATAGTTCTGATGTAAGTCTTGCTGGGTACATTTGTACTCACATTTGCCTATTTTATGTTTTTGCAGAGAGACTTCAGTCTCACTAGTAATTCCGCGTGGTCTTCGACGTTTAGCTTGTTACCTCAGCTACGATCTTGTGCCCTCGGCAGGATCTGGTAGATAGTCAGGCTTCTCAGCCTTTTTCATTTATAGTTGTCTGTACTCGGACATGTTAAGCTTCCGCATGTGCTTTGACTTGTATGCTCTGATTGTTGGGTCATGAGACCCATGTTTGTAATATCTCGCTCCTCGGAGCCTATTGAATAACTACTTGAGTCGTAGAGTCATGTTGTGATGCCATGTTGTATTTGCACATATCGAGCATATTGTGTGTATGTTATTGAAATGCTTGGTATGTGTGGGATCTGACCATCTAGTTGTTTATCTTTAGTAGCCTCTCTTACCGGGAAATGTCTCCTAGTGTTTCCACCGAGCCATGGTAGCTCGCTACCGCTCCGGAACACTTAGGCTGGCCGGCATGTGTCCTTCTTCGTTCCTGTGTCTGTCCCTTCGGGGAAATGTCACGCGATGAATACCGGAGTCCTGTTAGCCTGCTACAGCCCGGTTCACCGGAGTCCTGCTAGCCCAGTGCTACAGCCTGGATTCACTCGCTGATGACCGACACGTTCGATGCTGGGTCATGGATGCCTGTCCCTGTAAGTCTGTGCCACTTTGGGTTTACGACTAGCCATGTCAGCCCGGGCTCCTTATCATAT